>NW_015660499.1:1240604-1296379 GCF_001515625.1 Sinocyclocheilus rhinocerous | reverse complement strand
ATCACATTGCTCACTTGTATTACATTACACCTGTAGTTGTCCATGCGATGTCCGTCACGCTCTCCGGATGGAACAAAATAAAGCGTTAGCTACTTCGCAGCCCACTAGCCATTTTTTTCGCTCATACCACGTCCTAGAAAATACCCGTTTATACGACTTCCCGCCCTTTGTAGATACATGTTTGATGTTTAAATTTGGTCTTGGTGTTCCTAATTCTTTAATTGCCAATTTATCCTTATTGCTACGACGACTGAATGGTATATTTTTTTTCATTTTCTTTTTTCACATTTGATAAAGATATTAAAGTAGTTTTTAATTTTTCTTGTTGTTAAAATTCAAAATAGTTTTTAAATATTATTGGATGCCACTGTTCCCACCAATCCTTGCACAAGTTAAGGTTACGCATGATGACGAACGCACGTTAGTGCTAGCCCTCCCGGAACTCATAAGAGATTGCATTGCAGTGCCTGCAGTTCGAAAAAAAGATCTTTGTATGGAAGTCTATGAGAGCACTCGGGGCGATTCTCAGTCTGCCAGAAATCGCCCAAAAAGGGGCGGTACTACACAAATGCGACTCGACGCTGATTGGACTGTGAAAGCTAGCGTAACACTGTGGTTGAATGTGAAAGAAAAAAATCCCTCCCTTTCGCGCTTTGGTGGTGCGTCGCCCAATCGCCCTAATGGAGAAACCGCCCCTGCTGCACACCATGTTCACGTAGACAATATGTCATCAGCGCGTTGCTTTACGCTATTGCAGACTGAGTGAGAATGGAAGGGGTTATTATTATAACATTCTGAGCTATGTATTGTTATATTTTCTCACTGGTCAATGAGACATGAGGTAATCTGACAGCGCTGCATTCAACCCTCTCATCATGTTGCTGGTTAGCCTCTGGTCTGCCAGTGCGCGTTCATGTGTTTTGGAGGAGGCGGGGCTTTGGAGAGTGATCTGCAGGGAGGGTGGGATCTTATGCTTTCATAGCTAGCTTGAAATCACCTTTAAGTCACTATAATAAACAATAGGCTATGTCTTAATCTACTGCATAAATATTAAACAGATTTAAACAATTAAATATGGATATCATTTCATATTAGTTTAGTTTTCTTTACTTACATCTTGTTCATTTTCTTGGCATTGAGTAAATATTAAAGATAAATAATTTTTAAAATGTTTACATACCTGAACTTGAGTAAAGCATAGATCTAAAAGGCTACGAAATGTATCGCAGAACATGAATGACTCATATTGCAATTTGTTTAAACTACTGTTGTCACATGACCTTATAAACATAGCGTGTGAGTTGCATTAGTGAGCATCTTGCATTTTTAATGTTTACTTAGCAGTTCAGATCAAATAATGTGTCAAGAAAGAGACGTTAAAAATTGTGACTGATATTACTTTGGGTTCATTCTTCACACTGAAATGAAGGTCAAATTGAGCACAATGCATTTTGGGATAAAGTGCTCTGCTGAATACTAGATATTTTGGCAAAAGCAGCTGGTCATTCAAGCATGTATGCATATAGAACATCTATATACTGTGCATGCATACTACTTACTACAGAGATAGTACATGTAGTATGCTAGTATGCCATTCTGAACATAATACAGAAACGCAGAACCTCAAGAAGCCTATTTGCATGCCAAAACACACATTCAATGTTCATGCCGATCTTACAAGTCCCTCATATTTACTAGATACCGCCAACAGGCCCTTGAGCACAGAGGTTCACAGGAAAAGGCACATTGCTACCACCTCACACCTCTAGTTTTATGTAGGTAATCAAGCCCTCATTGATTGCCTCTCACTCAGCTAAACTACGAGTTCCTCTTGAAATCTCTCACTGCAGCTCTTCACGTTCAACCACCGCTGGAGCCCCAGACAAAAGGCCAGACGTGCTCCATTATTAACCTGTTATCTCCATGTAGCCCAAAGATCAATCTAGGTTGGTACAGCTTAGCAATTGTAAAGTAATACAGCTCGATAATTGGGGGCTTGTACAGAACAGACAGAAAAGAATAAAAGAACAGTAGTTGCAATGTCAAATTAGGTGAATGCATTAAGTTTGTTAAATTGAATGCTTTTACATGTGTAATTAATCTTAAAACTAATGTCTGCAACCCTTATTAAAAAAGTTTAACAGTCTAAAAGAGAAGAAATAAATCTGTAAATAAATCCTGCAGTACTAAACTTCAAAACTCAAGTGGGCGATTGCACGTCCACAAATATGACTCTAAACAAGATCTAACTTGCTTAGCATGATTCTCCTCAAACTGGTGCTCCACCATGATAGTAGTTCCTCTGAAAGAGAAAAGTGATGTTAAAATAAGACTTTTTAATGTGAATACGCATATGCATATATTTTATGCTACACTCTAGCACCCCTTGCAGAGAATGCAACACATTTTGAAATGTAATGATGCATGAAATCGCACTTGCGTAGCTAGAAGCATCTGCATTCACATACTTTCTTAGAGTATGGTTTGGGCTTTAGGCTTGTTACTTATTAAAGCAATAAACCAATACAGGCTGTGCATTCTTATGTTTTTATGCACAGTGGCTCCTTATAGTACTTTTTCTTTTCTAAAACAACAGCACTGACAACACAAAAAAGACCATAATGTTCAATAAATAGTTGCTTTTATTGATATGAACGACTGGACTAAAAAAAATTATCCCTCAAAGTAATATAGTCCACAACTATCAGTTGTTTTTGGTTGTAAAAAAAAAAAAAAAGCGTAGTGCAAAATCTTAACATAGAAAAGTGTAGGTGTTAATTCAGTATCATTAATGTACTATTTACTTTTTTTCATATTTTGAAATTAGTTTTTATTATATTTTCTCTTTTCACAATTTTGTTCTGTTTTTCTCCTTTTTTATTAGTTTTTGTTTCAAAGAAATGTCTATATAGTTCTTGCATTTTTATTGCAGTATTAATGATACATTTTTTATTATTTATTTCTATTTTTAATTATATTTACCACTTTCATTTTAATTTAAAAAAAATTCTAATTTTGTTGCATTTTTGTCATTTTTATTAGTTTTTTTTTTTAATGTCTACATAGTTTTTATGAATTTTTACTTTAGTATCTTTTATATACTATTTTAGTTATTATTCATACTTTGATCTAACATTTTATTCGTTTTTTATGTCTATGTAGTCCATATTAATTTTCATTTCAGTTTTAGTTTGTTATTTTTGAATGCAGCTCATACAAAAACAATATGTCAAAAGCAAAACAAGTCTTCTGTCTCGACTGAACTCTAAACTGTAAAAGAGGTGTTACCATCTTTAGCCGCTGCCTTCTGTTGTGTGTAGTTCTGTTTTGCTTCTGCAAATGATGAAATGTTACGTTCAGTTCAATGCCAGTGGCGGATTCATGGCCCCTGTAGAAGTTCAAATGCTCCCATGTGTGATTCATCCTGGCGCAGATGCCGGATTGAGAAATGTTCTTTTGCACGCCGAGTAAATAATACTTGCTGTTATGCATTTAGTTTAGTCGCATTACAATACACAGTAAGCTTTACATTTCCATCAAAACCATTTAGTAGTTGTTCACTGCAACTGCAAAAAAATAAGGCAGTGTTTCATGTGGGTGTATTAGCATTTATAATGTGCTCACTCTGTGTAAATAAGTTATGAATACATTTGAATATGTATTCGCAGCCTTTACTCACATGCTTTGTGACAGCTTTGCTGAGCCGCACACCTAGAGACATTAATCGCTGCCAGCTTTGGCCACACGCAAGGTCAATTAAGGACGAAATTACAACCAAGCTCAGGCACTTGATAATATTAATTGTTTTTCATTTCGAATTCCCGATTTAGGCCAGCAGAATTCCTTCAGAGATGAGAAATGAGAAAGACTGTGGGAGATTACAGGAACGCTGAAACTCTGGCCGTAATAAAGCGGCTGAAACGAAGAGCAGAATGGATTACTTTCTCACGCTCTCCTGGAACTGCCCTCAATTATCCTGCATGTCTGGAAGTTGTTCCCCTGAAGAGAAGTCAATTATTTAATGAAGCCCTAAATTGAATGAATCATTTGCATAACCAGAACATTTAATTAGGAAACACTTGGTTGTTTTAGCCTGTTTTGAAAGGAAGTGTGGGATTCGGAATTAAAATTCAGAGGGCAGGTGTGATCACGGGACGGTGGTCAATTGGGAACGTAAAGTTTGCAGTAGATCACGGTTCATTCGTAAAGCACAAAAAGAGGGAGAATCAGAACAAGGCCACTTTTGAGATTTTAATAAAGACACTTTGTACTAACGAGTCGATCTGCAAGCGTCTGTCTAAAAGCTCTACTCAACTAGTTTTCCCTGAGGATGCCACGTAAACTCATGTTTCACAGACGTACAGTACTTTGTAATGTAAGTTTTTCTCATACAACAACTGAAACTTCTCACAAATTACCTTCTGTTTTGGGATCCTCCGAAAAAAACAATCCTGTCTGGATAGAAATGATGTTGGTATAATATTTAGTTCTTTTCACAATGCCTCTCCTCATTTATTTTGACCTTGAATACTTGGAGCTAAATTTATTGTTGCACTGCCTTATGCATTTTTATTATGGATTTAGACCTTTTTGTCAATTTTTTTGGGCAGAATAATAGGTTGAGGTCAGTCAGTTATTATAATAATTTTTTTAATGCAACTTTTATTTAGCAGGGATGCATTAAATTCATCAAAAGTGACTGTGAAGACATTTACAATGATTTTTATTTCAAATAAATGCTGTTGAATGAACTTTCTGTTCATCAAATCCTGCTAAAGCATCATGGTTTCCACAAAAAATATAAGGCAGCACTACTGCTTTCAACATTGAGAATAACACAGAAATGTTTCTTAAAGGGATAGTTCACCCAAAAATGAAAATTTGATGTGTATCTGCTTACCCCCCAGGGCATCCAAGATGTAGGTGACTGTTTCTTCAGAAGAACACAAACAAAGATTTTTAACCCAAACCGTTGCAGTCTGTCAGTCATATAATGGAAGTGAATGGGAATCACGGCTTTGAGAGTCAAAAAAACATACACAAACAAAACCAAATTAAACCCTGCGGCTCGTGACGATACATTGATGTGTAAAGACACGAAACGATCGGTCTGTGCAAGAAACTGAACAGTATTTATATCGTTTTTTACCTCTGGTTCAACGCAATGTCCGAACTGTCCTGAGCGCGTCCTCGACAGCCGGCGTGTGACGCGTCTTCTTCTTCTTCTTGCTTTATGGCAGATAGCAGACTTATAAGTGCATTACCGCCACCTATCTCTCAAATGGACCATTGATACCCTATCTACAATCTCAATTAAGAGTGTCAATGGTCCATTTGAGAGCGGATCATGTGACACTGAAGACTGGAGTAATGATGCTGAAAATTCAGCTTTGATCACAGGAATAAATGACATTTTACAATATATTACAATAGAAAACTGTTATTTGATATTGCAATAATACTGTTCTTAGCACATTTTTCAACAAATAAACACATTCTTGGATAAGAACAAGTCTTACAGACCCCAAACTTTTGAATGGCAGTGTAATGACTCATGACTTAATATTTCTATATGACATCCCATAACATCTAAATCCTGGCAATATATGCACTCATCTTAATTCTAACTACAAAGATCCCAATTCCCACCCAATCAGTACATGAAGTGACATCCTGTGTTAATAACTGTAATCCAAACGTCATTTAGAAAACCAATCCCGTCCGAATTGCTGTTCTGTCACAAACCGTCAGATCTACATGGGTACATTTCGAGTGAAATTTCCAATGCGATGTCAGCCCTCAGTAAGTGAGAGTTGAGACAGCATATGTCGCTGTCTCTCTACGTAAAGCCAAACGCTCTCGGACAGCTTTATTAAGAAAGAAGCGAGACAGTGGAGCGATCTTGACACGGCTGTCTCAGAGTAGGTCGCCGAATCTAGCCATGTCTCGGGAAATAGTAAGCTACACTGCACATTTATTTCGGGAAAGGACGCCTGGGGGTTCTGTCTTCTTAATTTAGGTACTTCTTTCTTAATTTATATATTTATTTACCTGCTTTTTTCCACAGGAAACATCTTTTTCATGGCAACACCCCCGTTGGTCACGGCGAAGGCTTGATTATTAGGATTACTGATGATTACTGTGATGCTCGACAGGGGTTTGGGAGGAGGAGAGCTGCAGCCTTCGGGCGCTTGTGTTCCTCTACCACAACCTCCTCCTCATTCTCATCTTCATCCCGTGGCGCATCACTGCATTGATGTGATTGGCCGTGGCACGCCGAGGCCTCTGGATGTGATGTGAATCAACAGAGCACCCGCGACGGAGCAGGAAACGCTGCCGTTCAGAACGGCCTTTGCTACCGAATGTCTCGGCATACGGCATCAACAAAGCAAGGCTGTTTTCTCTGAGGAGGGCATCCACAAATAAAACAATCAGTATGAAAATGAATCAAATATATCACAATAATAGATTAAATAATGTCTAAATCACTAATTTTTCTAAACTAACGCTGTCCAACAGCGACACCGGTGGAGCTTTCCTTCAGCTTTTTCAAAGAACTCTTAAAGAGTGTGAATGTAGAGCAGTAATAGCGAAATATAGGCAACTGTATTAGTATGACTGTCAATGGGACAAAACCCAGCTATAAAACTGGTGCAAATGAATGGACTAATTAGGAATGGACTAATTATGAAGTAAACAACTAACCCCCTTAAAAAATGCAATTAACCTAAAAATTGTTGGTTTTTAGCGGCCTCTCCACTAGGGTTGCAAAGGGGTGGAAAATTTCCGGAAATGTCCGGAAACTTTCCAAAAATCCCTGGAATATTCCCAAAAAATCCTGGAAAGTTTCCGAAATTTACTGGAAATTTTCCATCTTTTTGCAACCCTACTCTCCACTCGAATAAATGTAAAGTGTTTTCAGAAGATTTGATTCCTTATGGTTAAAAAAAAAAAACTTTTCTGAGAACTGCGAGAAACAAAGTTGGAATTGTGAGAAGTTGCAATTACCTTTTTCATTTCATGGAGGAAACATGCTTTCATATATGCTGTCAATCAATTAAATAATAACTAATTACGTGACATTTCTCTGTAATTAATCATACCTAACCATTAATATTTGTAATAATAAATATATTTTCACAATAAATATTCAAATTAATGTACTGTAGTAGCAACATACAGTATTTAAAGGTGGCATATCATGAAAATCTAACTTTTCCCGTGTTTAAGTACTATAATCGGGTCCCTGGTGCATCTACCAACCCAGAAAACGCGAAAAATAACAACCTAGTAATTTTTTTTTTGGTAAGCCTTTCTCTGCAAGCTTGTGAAAAACAAGCAATTCCGATTTTTTTTTTGTAACTTTTTTTGTAACTCATGTGTTTTTAACATAAACGTGTGTATTTGACAGTTTAAGCGCAATAAGACATGAAAGAGAACTTAAGTTTAGTACTCGCATGCCATGTGACAGCCGTTTTCTGTGCGCTCAGAAAACCGTATATCAGAACTCAGAAGTTTAAACGAATATGGTTTAAAATTCATGATTTCAACGCAATAATCAAAACCAAACAGATATTTTGTGGGCAGAATATCTGAGGTACGAGCTGTAAAGGCACAGCCCTATTCTGGAAAAGGGGGCGGGGAGCAGCAGCTCATTTGCATTAAAAGAGACATGCTTCCACTCAAAATAGGCATTTTCAAAATAATATAATAAATGATCTGTTGGGTATTTTGAGCTGAAACTTCACAGACATATTCTGGGAACACCTGAGACTTATATTACATATTGCAAAAAGGGGCATAATAGGTCTCCTTTAAGTATTTGTTTAATGGCACTATGAATGAGGGCCAGTATCACCAATAATGATTCTGATGCCTCTATTAAACGGAAATTTCTATTCTATATTTCTCCATATTCTACATGTATTTTCATCTGAGAATAAAATGATTAATTATAGCCAATCAATTGAAAGCCATCATTTTAAACACTTAACAGGCCTAAACAGCAATTTATCAGATGTTTGTATTCATTCATTAAGTATAGAACATTAAAAAATAAAATCTTTTAAACTGTTAAGCGAACTTTTAAAACAATATTAACAAAAACTCATAATAAATGTCACCTTTAGCTGTGCTAGATGCTGTGTAGTGTGTAATACAGTCACATTTTCTATATAATATAACATTATAATAATGGTAAGTGTAAGGTAAATGGTGTTCCAGGCACCACTGAATGCAAACATAACATGAATTTACGTCTGAAAAAAAAAAAAAACATGCAAAGAAGGGGCTCTGGTCCACCGCACACCACTGCAACAAAGCGGTGTTGTTCTTTTAAATGAACAATGTTGTCAACTCATTGAACCCACCTACACTGCGTGGGCATGCTGCAAACTCTCTAAAGCACCTTGTCTCTAAAGTACTAATGAAAAAATAACTTTTTCATCAGCGTTTATGATATATGATACACCTGCACCCTCATTAACGTCATAAGCACTGATGCTCGGGCTCCCTGTACTTATTCTGCTGTGCTGATAATTCCACATTATTAGGTGAGGGAGATCATGAGCCACCGGCTGCTGGTGTTTGGAGCCGAGCATCAGATCATAACCTCACAGAAAGAGCTGCTGTCTCAGGCTGATTCTGCAGCATCCTTGAGGTCTTGTAAAGATTTGACTGTTTGTTTTTGTAGCGTCTGATCGCCTTCTATTCTATCCGGTCTCTTGTGGAGAAAGACTGTGCCACTGCATTCGGTTGCCTTTTCAATTCAGTTTCAATTCCATGCGCTTTGGTGGCATGATAACACTGGGCATTCATATTGTAAGTATTTGCTGAAAGCCGTGAACAATGATAAAAGGTGAAAAGAATCAAAATAAAACAGAAGACAAAAGCTCTTGTGACAAAAGATCACAAGCGTAGAGCAAAAAAACGGTTACATAAAATAAATGAATGTAAAATAAAAAAATAAAAATAAAATTCAATTATTATTCATTATTTGCTAATTAAATGTTGCTTGCAAACTGCATATTTTGTCAGAATAAGTCATATTAAAAATGTCTTCACAAAAAGCGAAAAACCTGTAATATAAAATAAATAATTAAATAAATACAAAATTCAATTAAATAATAATATAGAATAAAACCGTATTATTATTAACAATTAAATATTTGCAAATGAAAAAAAAATACTGCTTGCAAACTTATTATTTATTTTGTCAGTAATAAGTAATATTAGAAAATGTCCACAAAATTTCTGCAATGTAAGTACAGAGCAAAAACAGCTATCACTACTTGCAAATTTTGTTAGAATACAGCTTCCTGATTAATTAAATGATTGAATTAATTAATACTGATCAAACAAAATAACAGATGATAACAGCATTTTAGTAATCAATGAATTTACCAAAAAGGAATAAACATGAATTAAACAGCAGCAGTTATGAAGGATAAAATAAAGATTAAAAAAAATAAGAACTGAAGGTTAGTTTGACGATAGAAAAACAGGGGCAAACAAGATCTCTCCTTTTCTGTCTTTTATCTCCATATTTTTTATGTTGCTTTGAACAAGTATTAAAAATGTCACCACTAACTTTCTGCACCACAAGAGTAGAGGGAAAAAAAATCAATTACATAAAATAAAGAAAATGATATAAAATTCAAGTAAATAATACAATTAAATGAAAATTATTATTATTTATAATTAAATATTTGCTGCTTGCAAATTGCAAAATGCAGCTGCTTTGGAATGATAAAAAATTAAATAGCAATACAACAAAATAAAAGATAACAGTGAAGCGTTTACATGGTAGCAACTAATAAATTAGTTACCAAAAAAGAATACATTAACATTAACTAAGCAGCAGAATTTATGAAGGCTAAACTAGAGATGAAAATAAGAACTGAAGGTCATTTAGTGACCTAAATGGTCACTCTTTCCTCCAGCACTCCCTATGCTTTCCTTTCTACTCACATATTCCTCCCATCTCTCTCTCTCTCTCTCTCAGTCAGTGTGGACAGAGATTTACAGTGACAGTTTAATGAATCCAGCATTTCTTAATGCTCAGTGTGTCCTAGTGGCAGGAACGCTGACCCCCCTCAACCCCGCCGAGAGTCTTCCACGTGCATATCACGCTTCATATGCAACTGGGCTGGGTAGCATCTAAATGAATCATAACTCAGACATATCACTGTTATTGAAGACTTCACAAGCGTCCCCTGAGCTCCTTGAGCCAGTAATGCTCAATAATCGTGTAGCCTCTCACATTAAGCTGAAGCTAAATGTCCTTCCTTAGAAAAACAGTTCCCAAAAAATATCAAGTTTTTCCTCACATGGCAGACTAAATATTGCAAGGTGCAGAGCTGCACTGAAAATACACACACACACACACAATGAATGATATGGACATGTCGACAGCATCTAAAAACAGAAACAAATCCTTATGAAATTGTATTATATTTATTTTATTCATATATTTAGTATATTTCTACAGTTAGATTTTACTATATAAAATCCAATAAAAATACACGCACAAAATGAAAAATATTTACGTTTTCATAGCTTTAAAAACAAATCTTATTATATTTATATTATTGATGTATTTTAAAATATTTCTACAGATTTTACTATATAAAATCCAAGAAAAATACATAAAAATAGTATAATATGCACACACGCACACACAAAATGAAAAACTATTCACGTATTTATAGCTTTAGAAACAAATCTTACTAATATATTTATATTATTAATATATTTCTACAGATTTTACTACATAAAATATAAGAAAAATCTATAAAAATCATGCAATATATATATATATATATATATATATATATACACACACACACTAAATGAACTATATGGGTGCACTGACAGCATCTTAAACATGCAAAAATGTATGTATTCAAAGCTTTAGAAACAAATATTTACTAAATATTTTTACATTTTACAACATTTCTACATTTACATTTTACCATATAAAATACAGTAAAGAATGTAAATACCATACTGTTTATATATATATATATATATATACACATAACAATTATTTTATATAAAATAATATAAAAATATATTATTGCACGGCATTGAACACCTTTATTTAATCTCATTGATTAAATATAATAAAATCCATTTGAATTAATTATTGTATGAACATAAACATATGTTAAACGTTTCAGAAGCTGTCAAAACATTAGTAATGAATATATGAAAATGCACGTGCACTACAATCACACTTTATATAGCCTACTAATGTACACGCTTACTAATGAGATCATATTGAAAGATCAGAAGATTCGATTTCTCATGACAAATGAATATGTTTTGCGTACAAGCCACCATTTCCACCATGTGAGCAAAACTATACCAAAACTGAATCGCTCCCATTACAATCAATGAAGCTGTCTACAATACGGTATAACATTATGGTACAGATATCGCGCGGTGTAAACAGTACAGCAGAATCTCTACTGGCCAGCTCTAATCGATACTATATTTCTATAGGATGAGGGAAAAGAGCCAAAAAGCCGTCCGAAGACAAGAAGTTTGAGTCCTCATTGAGGCTGGCATTGATGCATCCACACCGGTGTTCACAAAGACAGGAGTGCATTTCACTTTCAATAGATGCTATTCACCAAACACCTCTAATATCCCGTGTTAAAGCGCTCAGTTAATACTGCATTACAGTCACTCATTCAGAATGCTTTGAAATGCGTCTGCGAAGGGAGGGCGCATGCTGCCGATAGAATTGTTATGTAAAAGTGTGTCAGATTGGATTGGTGAAGCATGGCTAACTTTATTGGACAAGACTGTGCGAGCACAGAGACGGGGAGAAAGGTAGACACGGTGAGATATATTTAGAGAGACGCCGAAGTGAAGCGAGACAGGAGAGAAAGAGAAAGACAGCGGGGGAAAAGAACGAGAAACACCCCACGCCGCGGTAAAGACGCCATGCTTAGAGTTTAGTGAAGTGGCAAATCACGTGCATTAGTAAGACTCTGCTTTTGTTGTTATTGCTTGTATATTTCTAAACTGCATCAGGGACCAAAACAGACTGTTTCTGCACTCTTAAAAATAAAAGAGTTCAAAAACTTGGGTTGAACAGGGTCGGAATTAAACTCTGCACAGCTGCTATAAGAGAAACTTTTTAAAGAACGATGTTATACGCTCACTCATATCCCATTTTAGCATAGACTTGACCAATCCCATACATAAATTTAATATATGTACATATGAAATTTCCATATATGAAATATATTGTTAAATGAAGCAAAACATAAATGAAGCCTATTAGAAATTGGAACAATTTCATATAATAACACTTAATCTAGCTCATGCAAATGTATATGTTTACTTATTTTTAACACTTTTTCGGACATATATGTCATGTACATGTATATCCATTCAAAACCTCATCAATAACTGTTGATATTTTACAAGTAAATATGAAAGATAGATGTGTATTTTAAAAAAATTCCAAAACATAAACGTACAGATTTTTTGATTATTTGTTGTTTTAATAAAGCTGCATATATAAATAATAATGTGTATTGCTGACATGCATGGTTGCTACATGTAATGCCATATGAAAACTCATAATATGGATATTATTATACTGTTTGAAAATACTGTTTCTTTTTGTTTGTTTGTGTGTGTGTGTGTGTGTGTGTGTGTGTGTGAATAATTTTGGCTACACTACTGGCACAGAAATGACAAAATCACCTTTAACTATAAACTGGTGCAACAATGATCCCAAAAGGGCTTCATATTTCTTCAGTTAATTGCTGAAATCTAGCGTCCAAATTAACATTTCACAAGTGCAAATTGACATCAGTCACTTATTAGAAACTCTAAAAAGAAAGACATTTAAATGAAAGGCATACTAATCAGACACAAAAGAAAACTGGTGCAACTCGCACGTTATCTAAAGACTTTTATCTTAGTGGAAAGGTTATAATATGCTAATATATAAATATAATGTTGTTACAGAAATAAATATAATTTTTGGAGTTGGTAAGATTTTTTTATGTTTTTGTAAGAATTCCCTACTGTTTACCAAGCCTTCATTTATTTGATAAAAATACAGTAAAAACAGTAATATTGTGAAATAATATTAGAATTTGAAATAAACATTTTCTATGTGAATATATTTTAAAATATAATTTATTCCTGTGATGCAAAGCTACATTTTTAGCATCATAACTCCAGTCTTTAGTGTCACATGATCCTTCAGAAATCATTGTGTTTTCATGTTTTTTTTATAAATAGTATTTTTTGAGATAGGAATCATTTGTATCATCCCAACTGCCACTATTGATCAATTTATTGCATCCTTGCTAAATAAAAGTATTAATTTATTTTTAAAAAATCTAAATAAATAAATAAAACAAATAATCTTATTGACCCCAATCTTTTGAACAAAAGGAAAAATAGTTTCGTGGCCAGTAAACAATATTTTTTAAAGTTAGTATATCTTCTTATGCAGCTTACACATCCTTTGATCTCCCTTCATTGTAAAAGCATTGAAAAATAGCACTATTTCTTTTCTATCAGATCACCCAAAAAACGAGATAATCTCAGGGCAAAATCAAACTTAGACCATGATAAATAGTTCTTTGCAATGATTTTGTCACCTTACATCCACAAACCGTCAGCTAATGAGGCATGATTCAGCAATCTCTCTGATTAATTGAAAAAGCAATCAGTGCTACATTTTTAACCCGGCGCTCAAGGCAAACGTCTTGGCCATTGTATTGCGTCTCCTTTATTGCCTAAGAAAGCAATATCACAGTCAAAAGTGCTGATTCAAATGGCAGACACTAGGCCTGAACCAAATCTTCAATTCAGATTTGTTTTGAGAAGAACAAAAGCTCTCCTGAGAGCTGCCAAAGATGGTGTACAACGTGCTAAAACTTTTACAGCCACTGAGATGGTTCTTATGACAGTGAGATCTTATTATCTATATGCTAAATAATTCTGCAGAGAAACCACCTCTGCCAGCTTTAACTCTACAGCACAAAGAAACTCTTAGCAACACCTACTCACGCTCATGTGTGAGAGCGAATTTGCATAACAAAGGCCGTGGAAATGGGGAACGCTAGAAACGGAGAAATAAGAAACAAACGCCCCTCATAGTGACTAGCGAGGTTGCGTTTAATGCTGAAAGGATGCTGGAAGCGCTAATCAAACTTTTTTGTTTGTTTACCTGATTATTTTGGTTTTCGGTGGCACTAAAAGACGTCAACATGAATCGAATGTGTCCATCACGAACGAGAAAAATAGGATTTGGTCACCCGGTGTCACATTTCAAAGAACCTCATTACTTAAGTATTTTTGGAAGCTTCTCTTTTCATTTCATTAGGATCGCTAGTCTTGCCAGCGTGAGCAGCAGATGTCATCAGTGCGACCCAGCGGAGGAGATGATGGGAAATGTCTTAAAGAAATGCTGTGGGTTCAGTGCAACCTGAGGTGTACTGACAGCATCCATGCATCTATGTTTACAGTAACAGATTTACATTTGAAGTAGGGCTGCACGATAAATCGAAATGCAGTGAACTACGGCTATGTGTAGTAAATTCTTCTCCATCTGAAAGCACGTGATGATGATTTCCTGCTGATTACAGAACCGGCTTTACTAACAAATTGCGCATGACAATCGCATTCGATTAATCGTGCAGCCCTAGTTTGAAGTCTATGATGCAAGGCATTACGGAGGGTTTAAAGATCCTGCAAAATAGCTTAATGAATGATTTCTTTCCTGTGTTGACATTCATTGACATTTTTTTATTAAGAACTGTATATTTTTATTTAGCAAGGATTCCTTAAATTGATCAAAATTGACAGTAAATAGCTACATTTATAATGTTACAAAATAAATGCTGTTCTTTTGAACTTTCCACCCATTAAAGAAAATGCATCAAAAAAATTTTGAAACGGTTTTCAACATTGATAATAATAAGAAATGTTTCGTGAGCAAATCAACATAATAGAATGATTTCTGAAGGATCATGTGACACTGAAGACTGGAGTAATGATGCTGAAAATTCAGCTTTGATCACAGGAATAAATTACATTTTATTACATATTCAGATAGAAAACGGTACTTTTAAATTGTAATAACATTTCACTTTTTTATTGTATTTTTTGATTAAAAAAGCACAGACTTGGTGAGCATAAGAGATGCCTTTTAAAAACATTCAAAAATCTTACCAATCCAAAACTTTTGAACAATACAGTACATAAAGTACTCTGTACAAAACGTGTAATATGAGCCGTGGATGAACTTCTAGTTATGAATATCCAGTATTATTTCTATAAATGTAGTATGCTCCATATAAACAGTATTTTGCACTTTTTTTTTAGTGTTACTGATGCAATCAGCACAAAACAGCCACCATAATCCATTCTACTTCCAAAATGGAATAGATTTCTGAGTGAAACATGATATTTAATGAGAAAAAAAACACCATGGACATAGAGGGACAAATTCCCAAAGTTAAATAGAATTGGTGTTCAGAATTTTCGATGGCAGACTTAAAACTTTTAACTTTGAGGCTGGAATACACTTCACAACTTTTAAAATCTGAACAGATTTTACAACGCTAGGCATCATACACTTACCGACTTTTCTAAATGGTCACAGAGGAAAATCTGGCCATCACACACAAAACGACTGAGGATCACACACTACCAGACTTTCAAGTGAACCAGCTACTGTAAATCACGGTATGTATTCCAGCCTTTATTCTCCATGAAATCTTAAATCTTTGGTTATAACCCCTGTTTTGGAGCCACCAGGAAGAATGTCATTTCAGAGTTGGAGGAAGTTACTACAACCTGTAGAAAGATTATCAAGACAAACATTTTATGCTTTGAAATAACCTTCACAATGAATCATGCACAATAGGGACGTGTACTGAACGTGTAAGGAAGTAAATAAGGTCCATTTTTGATTTCAAGAGGACTTTAAGTTCTATCAAACCTGGAATATTCCCTTTCATAAAATTTCCCATCTGCAGAAGTAAGCCAAGGTCATGATTATGTCAACAGGTTTGATGGTGGCACCGCACACGTATTTCGTGTGTTTATGTGCTGCAAGAATGATAGAGGGAGAAGAAGGAAGCGTGAACCAGCCGAACTAACACTCATTTATATCAGCTACCTCTCAGAAAACACCTACACAGCGCAGAAAAACTATAGAGCGAAAACAACTTAATAAAGACCTGACAGGTGGCTGTAAAACTGAAAGCATGCATCCAAGTGAGACTTGGATAGTTTGCGGTAGCAGTGTCACTTTGTGATAATGCTTATTGAGCTTAAGTTGAAAAAACAACATGGAAAGCCACACGTCGAACAGAACAAAACTAAACAGAAGCAGTCTGTATAGCCTCATATCCTGTAAAGGCTCGTTTACACAAAGAACTATAACTATAAAGGATGATGTATAAATCTCAATTTCAAAAAATTGACCCTTATGACTGGTTTTGTGGTCCAGGGTCACATATAATAATTATATAAGCAACCACAGCAACTTACAATATCGTTCTGTTTATTATAAGCACACGCTGCTGTTTCATCATCTGCCACTCTACATACGCAAGCTCTTTAAAGTCGAAATGGATTGATTGGCTGTCAATGTTTTTAATCGTTCATCCGCTGGAAAAAAAATTGTTCTGAAAGTGATTCCAACGATATTTATTATCTATGCCGTAACTGTGAACCACAATGGTTTTTAAAATGATTTTTACAATTTTTCAAAATCTTTGGTATGAACGGGCCTTTAATACTGAACTACTTAAATTCATGAAAATAGACGTGTGCACATAGACTGACAACTGAGTGCAAGAACGTGTCCAATTTTTGCTATTGAACAGCCTCTTACTTGTTTCCAGACACCAGTGTTATTTTAGCATCGAGATACTATTTTATTTACTGTTTTTTAGTTTATATATATTTCCCGTTTTCCTTTTAATTTTAGTTTATTTTGTTGTGTTTATCCTTTTTATTAGTTTTTGTTGTTTTAAAATATCTCTATATAGTTTTTATTCATTTTTATTTCAGTTTTAGTTTTTGTTATATTAGTACATCAAATTAAAAAAACTAAATGAAAACTAGCTGAAATAAAATACGTTTAAGATTATATTTTTATTAATAGTTTGAATTACACGTAACTGTTATATTTGGTTTTCATTTCAATTTTCAAGTTTTAGTCATTTTGTTGTGCTTGTCATTTTCATTATATGTCTACATATTTGTTTTATTAATTGTTATTTCATTTTTTTGTTTGTTTATTTAGTAAAATCAATTGAGCTAAATGAAAATGAGAAATGTTACCTTGCCAACTATCTGAAATAAAATAAAATGTTACAGTTTTTTTTTCAGTTAAAGTAATTGCAAGTAATGAAAATGTATTTTTATGGTTTTATTTTTATTTTTAACTATAATAACCCTCACAGGCACACTGCTGATTTACAGTCACTAAGGATCAATTGTCAGAATGCCGAGTTTATGCACCACAACATGATTGATAAACTAATAAATCCCACCGAAACGGCATTACTGTCGCCAAATTCCCTAAACGACAATGTAAAGCAATAATGTTTATGAGGAACTGCACAAGCTATTTCTTCAGCAGTCTTCTCACCCAGTGCAGTTCGTCTGTTGTGTATTAATGTGCTATGTCATCGCATGTTAACAAATGCATGAAGTTACATAATCCATAAACACTGCCTGGTTGAATCAGGATTTGGCCCATTTTTCATGAAGTTAAACTACTGATGCATGATATTGTCTCGCTGACTGTTTGTCGTGGGGATCTCAAGGGTTTATTCACAGGTTATTCAGAGGAAGCTGTAAAATCCATAGTGCTGTTGTCAAACTGGAATGGAGATGGAGATCTCACTAACTTAACTAGCTTAACCAGCAATGTTATCAAGCTGTACCAGCTGTATATCAGCTGTATATTACATAATCATTGCAGAATCTCAAAAAAAAATTTGTAAAAAAAGATATAAAATCTTAAATTAGATAATTATTTTTTTCCTTTTAGTGCTGCCCTGGGGAAGCTGATCTAAATTACAGATGTTTAAAAATATTACATGAGACAAAAATAAAAATTTGCACAAATTATCCTGTTTAAATACAAACACACACCCTTTGTTCTTAAGACTGCCTCTCTGAGCCTCAGCGGTTGCTTGCAGTCTTTTGTGGTAGTTGTGAATGAGTCCCTCTGATGTCTGGAGCGGCAAAGCTAGATCTCGCCATAATTGAGCCACTATGGCTGAGAATTCGAATGTGAAGAATTACAGGATTTTTGTCAAGAACAGTGGGCAGCTTCACCGCTCAGGAGAAACGAGGACTTGTGCACAATCATCACAAAAGAACAAACAGTCACTGATGCTCAAGGAGAAAACACACAATATATTTAAAAGCAACGGTGTGTGAGGATTATTTTTGTAAATTCAGTTACTGCGTCTTGTGAAATATGTTATGCCAAGTAGGTTTATTAGAGCAGTACTAAATAAAAAATAAAGATAATAAGATAAAATAAAAAGCCTAGGTGAAAAACTGCAAGAACTAAACCAGCACCAGTGTTGTTGTTATTGTTAAAAGTATTAAAAATACTAAACGTATTATTAGAACTAAAATATTAGATTTCAAAAATTATAAAAATATATAGTTAATTCTAAATAAAAATATAAAATGACAAAAAAAATCACATAATAATAAAACTATTAATACAAAAATGCAAACAGAAAATCTAAGTCAAACTGCTACAGAATAATTCAAATTATTAATAACTACTATAATAAGAGAAAACATTATTAAAGGGGTCATATGATGCGGCGACTCTGTTTCCCTTTCGGGCTCTGTCTTTACATTTATTTTGAAAGATGAAGCTTGCGATTATGGTAAGGGGCGTTACATTTCTGACGAGTGCTTGCGGTGTTCGGCCAATCACAATGCGCTGGGTCAGCTGGCCAATCAGAGCAGACTGCACTTGTCTGAAGGAGGGACTTTGTAGAAAACGAAGCGTTTGAGAGAGGCGGGGCATATAGGACCTACAATAATGTACAGTATTTGAAAAATAATGTGTTTTTTGAACATTAAAGCATGTCAACATATTCTGTTACACCAAATACACAAAATAATGATCTTTAAAAAAGCATCATATGACCCCTTTAAAATAAAACTGACCAGCATCTGGTCTCAAAGCCTGAAAAGTGCTCAAATCCCTTCTAAAACCATCAAATGCACATCAAACACACACACACACACATAAAAACGGCCAATTCACAAACTCTCAATCACAAGCATCATGAAAGCATCTTCTGAATGTCACTCTAACATCCGCCCGGAAACATCTCAGTGCTGTACTGCATCCGGAGCAGAGGCTCCAGATGAAAACCAGCACTTGAGATCTTCTTGACGTGCATGTGTTAATAGGAACAGATCTGTCACTCAGCAGGATTGCAGTAACATTATAGATTGAGGATGAAAATATCATGCATGAATAATTAAAAATGCATTGGTTGGCTAAGTGATCAGGCCTATGTCACAACAGTGCTATCAATTAGAAATGAAGCGATGAGAAGCACTGGTTAACAACTCCAGATGGACATTTAAAATGCACATTTCACTGTGACTAAGCCTGGAACAAATAAACGCTGCCTCATCGACAAATTGTCACATTTAACTGAAAGGAAGGTGTTCAAATCTTTTAACAGATTAAAAAATGCCTGTACAAGGCATTTCAACATGAATTACTGTATATTGTATATTAAACTAACTTTAAAAAATGAAATGAATTTCATATAACTTATGAAAACTCATAACAAATGAAGTTGAAACTTGTTTTAAATTATTTTGATGAGTTATGACTTACGTGATCAATACGTCAGTAACGTAAGCTTTTATACAGTATTCTTAAAATTATTTTAATAAATAAAGTGGAAAATAAAAAAATATGAAATAAAATATTTAATGTATGAAAATAATTAAAAATTAAAAATCACCAAATATTACGTTTTAAATCTTCAGCTAAGATATCATTCAATATTTTAGGTTTGTATGTTTTTAGCAAAAAATACTTTTGAATGAGCATCAACAAATATTTACAAAATGATTACAATTATTTTCTATTCAGTGTTTTTGTTTTGCAGTAAAATATTGAAGTGTCCTTAAAACAAGATGTCTTTTCTTTAAAAGGCAAAAATGCATAAGGTATTAAGGCTTCTAGTCTAACAATATAAATCTATTTTCGATTTATATGTTGCTTGCAAATAAATGACTTTTGAATAAGTGTCAGCAGAGAAATTTTCTATATTCAATGTTTTTGTTTTGCAGTAAAAGCACATTTAAATGTCCTTAAAAATAACTGTTTTTATTATTTTAAAATGCAAAATTGCATAAGATATTAAGACTTGTAATGTAATAAAATGTAGTGAGGTTTATGCTTAAAGGAAACTATTTGCAAATGATGAAAGAAAAAAACTATTTTAAAACAAGACTCATCTGCTTAAAAAATCTAAATGTGTTTAGATGTTTGTCCTGCAAAACAAGATAAAAACCTTTCAATAAGAAAGCTTTTTAGACGTGAAGGTGTAGTTACGCCATCTACCAGCAGGGGTTAACTGGACCATGTTAACCAGTCAAACCCTGACCATTTGGTTCTGTGTACGTATCTTTAATGTTTTGATTGGTGGGATTAGATTAACATACTCTTCCCAAATGCGTCATTTGGCAGGTCTTAAAGTGCGCAGGTTCCGCCCACTGGGCCGATAACGACCTGCGTCCAGCACGCGCTGAGCCCAGCTGGCTAATTGCTGGGAATCTCATGTAAAAAGGACCATAATCAACTCTAAACTATCAACTCCAGATCCCATTCATACGAGGGCCCTAGAATGAAAATCCACTATTTTGGCTGAGTCTACAAGCGTGGAAGCGATGAGAGAGAGAAAGAGATAATTGGGGTGGAAGGTTTGAGGAGGATAAGGAAGGTTAAGTGTCTGGTTGGAAGCCAAAAGTGCATCCGGAGCGCTGATGTGATGTGATCTCCGGGAGAAGGCAACTTCACGGCGAGATGCGAGTGAATGCGGAGCGGGAGTGACACAGCGGACAGAAAGTGAATGAGTGACACAAACAGCGTCTGACGGCACATGCATTCCACCGGCTTTATGGTTAATGGAGAACCTAGTTTGTGAATCTCAATGCAGTTTCCAGATTCTCCGCAGCAGGTATTTGGAAGCACACAAGCACAACGTGAAGATTAAACATCTACATGAACGGTCCAAAATTACAGTCTGCATTAAATCGGCATTAACCCCATTTACTTTCTTAATGACTTAAACCTTCCGGGTCTCGTTGTGCACGATTCACAGGTGCATGTTAATGCGAATAAATTCATGTTTGTCTTTGTAATGTTTTGTTAAAATATAAGAACATTCCTTCTTTCTGAATTGTCTTTCCTTTTCGGATGACATCATAAATATTCGACCATTTGCCCTCCAATCAGCTGACTCTATTTGGGTATGCCACGCCCACTTTCCAGTCAATTCCCAATTGGATAAAATCCAAGTCAGGTGAACTTTTTCATAATCCATGGTTTAAAACCGCAATATTAAAATGATACTTTGACCTTTGCTTGTTTTTTTAATTTTGAAAATCTATGAATTTGCAACATAATAATGACAGAGTGACAACTTTGATGTGAGTGATTTAAATAGATACAAACACTAAGCACAATGCATGATTAAAATTGCAAAAAGCAACATATCTAACCCTCATTTTCGTATATTCCCGACAAAAGCAACTCTCATCGGTTTCACCAATAGACTAGCTAATGAAAGATGCAGAGAATGAAACAATGGATGAACAATTTGTTAATGTTTTTGAAAGAAGGCTTTTCTGCTCACAAAGGCTGCATTTCTTTCATCAAAAATACAGTAATACTAGAAATATTGTGAAATAATTTTACCATTTATACTAACACTTTCCTATTCGAACATGTTGTAAAATGTAATTTATTCCTGTGATGCAAAGCTGAATTTTCAGCATCATTACTCCAGTCTTCAGTGTCACATGATCCTTCAGAAATCATTCTAATATGCTGATTTGCTCAAGAAACATTTATTATTATCAATGTTTATATTGTGTTGAAAACATCTGTGCTGCTTCATATTTTTGGGGAAAGCCTAATTCAAGACTCTTTGATTAATAGGTTGAAAAGAACAGCATTTATTTGAAATGGAACATTTTTGTAACCATGTAAATTTTTACTGTCGCTTTTAAACCATTTAATGCATCCTTCCTAAATAAAAGTATTAATTTAAAAAATAATAAAAAATCTTACTGAGCCCAAAATTTTGAATGGTACATAAAACAAAATACAGTTTCAAGGCCAGTAAACAATATTTATGGACATGTAATTGCCTCAATTTGCCTGCCACTGTCTTAAAGAAGACCACTTTGCACATCTGACAGGTCTGGTGTTAGACTTTTACATTTAAAGGCAACACATCTGTGTACCCAAACCAACTTCCACAATCGACCAGCTCCCCACAACACAAGGTTGTGAATCTGCAATGACCTCTGCAGTTCTCAGCGTTGCACTTTCATTCTGTTATTCACAAAACACACACACACACTCTGACTCACACTGTCCTTTGAATTCAGGTGCTTTGTACCTGGCGAATTTAGTTCAACTAAACACCAGTTTATCTCAAAGCAGCCGACTTTCATGTCGTTTCTCGTCTGACCCAACAGAACGATCTGAAAAACTGCATGTGCTTTCATGAGTATTATAGTTTGTGTCAGCATGAATGCAATGAAGCACTGATATGTTTGACTGTGTGTGTGTGTGTGTGTGTGTGTGTGTGGAGGCTGAAGAACTGACTGTGCTGTTTTGTCTTCCCATTCGTGCGATCTCATAGAGCACGAATGTAGAGCACAGCTGCTCAGATCCAGCCGGATCCTCTCTTAACGCTTGCGTTTTGACTTTTGCACATGTGGACAACCCAAACATAAACCTCCTTCCCTTTCGGAAACTCAATCTGACCAATCCATGCAGGGAAACGGTCCTTTATACAACAAGCGAAAGTTACTCACCAGAAACTTCCCGTTCGAGCCGAGCACGAGTGCATGAGACGTTCAAAACTGTCCTTTTCAGAAGCGCTGGAAACTAAAAAGAGATCTTGTTGTCGTCTTCAGGAAGCTTCTGCGATGCTCAGGTTTCTCAATCCCATCCTGCTGATTCCGTAACATCTTCTTTCCTCCGTCTCGCTGTCCTCTTTTCCATGCCAGAGTCTCTTCTCAATGTCTCGGTCGTGATCAGTGCTGCACAGAGCGTCGTGTGCGGATCCCATCTGTCCCTCTCTCGACCTCCGCTCGAGAACGTCAACTCTGGAGTCTGAGCTCAGAGCCAGTGCGTGAGTGTGTGTGTGTGTCCGTGTCTGTGTGTGGGAGAGGGAAGCAGCCAATGGGAAAGGGAGGGAGTGATGGGAGTAAAGCACAAGCGCAGACCTAACGGCAGCGAATAAACAGAAGGGTTAGACTCCTCTGTATTCATCCCTCTCTCCATCCACTGTTTCGGCTTAAAGGAATAGCTCATTATTTACTCACCCTCATGTTATTCAAACCTGAATGCTGTTTTTTCTTTCTGTGGAACACAGAAGAATAGATTTTTTTAAAATATACACCCATCACTCTTTTTTATGCAATAACAGATCCTTTATAAAACTCCAAAAGGGGGGGGGGAAGCACTATAGAAGTGACATATATGCTATTTCTAGGTCTTCTGAAGCTGTTCAATAGATACAGTGTGATTTTAGTAACATTTCTATACTATTAGTGATAATTATTTAGAATTAACTTATTTTCAGTTTTAGCAACTCTGTTTAGGCTTTTGTCATAATTGTATTATTTTTATTTAGCTTTCATTTATTTTTATTTCAGGTTTAGTTGTAGTAATTTTAAATATTTATTTTAAAATATTATATTAGTTAGGTGCTAAGGCAGCATTTATCATTTTCATTTAAGTTTTTGTATTTCGTCTAATATTTGTGTTTTGTTTTAGCTTTTTCAATGAACAAAATTTTTTTTTCGATAGTTTTAATTTAATTAAAAACAACAACACTGGAGGAATAAAATTCATTCATATGGATTTTGAATACATTTTGTTTTGAATTTATTCAGTATCTTTTCAATATTTCAATTTAACTTCAATACTGTGTTTATCTTTTATTTTCATTTGTCATTGTAGTTTAAGTTCAAGTTTCAGAACTTTTGTAATCTGCTTTTATAATTTTTATCAGTTAGTCTTTTAGAAATATGTATTTTTATTGTAATTATTTTATTTCAGTTTTCATTTTAGTACATCACCTTCAATTAAAACACCCTAATTTTTATTTTAGTTACAGAGGTAACATTTCCAATTTATTTTTTATTTTTTTTAAATGTAATTTGATTTGTCCAATTTAATTTGAGTTTTCCCAAAAATTTTTTTTTTAAATAATTTTTTTTTTTAAACAATTTAATTTGAGTTTTCCATCTAATATTTATATTTTATTTTAGCTTTATTTCAATTAACGAAAACAGTGATTTTAACAGTTTTAGCTTATTTAACAACAGCACTGGAGAAACAGAACAAAATTTAAGCCACTATTGACTAAAAATGTTCCCCTTTGCAGCAGCCCTCCAATCAAGCATAGCGCCTTCGCATCACGTTTCATGTCAGTTACTTTTTAGGTTGCAAGGCACAGGAGAACCAATGACATTTGATATAACTGATGTCCAACCTGTGCCATATTTGATTTGTGAGCTATGGCAGACTATTTACAAGATCAATTTCAGTCTGTATGCCACACAAACATCGTATGACTTCAGAAGACTAGGAATATTGTGCACAAATTTTCTGAAGAACATCTCCGTTTGTGCTGCATGGAAAAGTAACAGCATATGAGTTTGAAATAGCAGGAGTAAATGATTAATTTGAATTTTTGGGTGAACTATGCCTTTAAGACTGGGTATATCATCATCAGTGCTTGAGCTTGTGTGTGCGTGTGTGTGTGTGTGTGTTGTGTGTGTGTGTGTGTGTGCGTGTGTGTGTGTGTGCCTGGCCATTTAATTAAACCAGAGGATGCCGGAGCTGTACAGGAGGGACATGGAGAGACATGGTAGATGACTGATGATGATGAGGAGGAGGAGGAGCAGGGAGGAGGGGGAGGGAGGTGCAGCATGGTCAGACAGGAGGATTTGAGGGGGTCATCAGGCAGGAGCATGTGGTCTTGCTGGGAAACACATGGAGAATGAAGGACTGTATGAAGGTATGAAGAAGAACACTGGCATATTTATTTTATGTGTTGAGGTCATAGCAACATATGGTGAAATTCCAGTCATGGCCAGATGAGGGCAGATAACACTAAATTTATTTGATTAAAGGGATACAACAAATTAAAATTCTGTCATCTTTTACTCACCCTTTTGTCCCTCCAAATTTGTATGAGGCCGAACGTTTACACTGCTCTTTTTCATACAGTGGAAGTGAATGAGGATATATGCTGTTGTGGTCTAAAAAGGCCACAAAAATATGCATTATATTCCAAGTCTTTTAAGTTGTGATTCACTGAAATCATTCCAAAAATGTGAAAATCCTCCAACCACATCACAATTTCAAACCTGCAAGATCTGAAACCTGATGCGACGTGTTTTCATATGACATCTGAAAATACACTAACACGTTGAAATTTGAAAACTATATTGGGAGGGGAATAACAAATTAAATTTCAGTCTGATTTTCACAAAAAGCTAATGTATGCATTTATTTAATCAAAAAATTATTTTAAAAAAAATTTTTTTTTAAGTTATTACAATTTCATATAACATTTCATATTCATCAAAGCTGAATTTTCAGCATCATTACTCAGTCTTCAGTGTCACATGATCCTTCAGAAATCATTCTGATATGCTGATTTGCTGCTCAAGAAATATTTATGAGTATTATAAATGCTGAAAATAGTTGTGCTGCTTCATATTTTTGTTGAAACCGTGCAACATTGGATCTTTGATGAATATAAAGTTCAAAGCAACAGCACTGATTTGAAATCTTTTGTAACATTATAAATGTCTTTATTGTTTACTGTTTACTTTTGATCGATTTGTTGCATCCTTGCTGAATAAAATAAAATAAAATAAAAAATGTAAACTTTTTGAAAGGTAGTGAATGTTTTATCCAAAAAAATATATTTTTTTTAACTGAACTACACTACATTCCACACATATTTCCCCTTTTAAAGCCTTTTTGTGACTTATAACATGTCTGGACTAAAGTAAGTTTATTTGGGATTTTACTACAGAATGTGAGACTGTCTTTGAATATCTTTAGACTTTGTCTCTGTCAGCCCATCCTAGTGATCATAAAGCACGATGCCTTTATTCTGTCCCGACTCTCGTTCTTCCGCAGCTCTGAAGCCAAAGCATCCCTGTCATCTTTTCTCCTGATGAAAGTATTACCTCTATCGCTCTCCTATCTGATGTAACTCAGACAAGCTCATTTCTGTGTAAAGACCTCTCACCTGCTGCATTGAGCTGATATACACGAGCCTCGGGCAAGAAGACTTGATTAACGTCACATGCGATTACGGCTCTTCAGAGGTCTGAGGAACAGAGCAGTGATTTTAAGAGACTTCTTTTTCGGTACATCACTCCTGAGAGGACAAGCAAAAGTTCAAAACCTTCAATATGATCACAATAGCTGCGTCAGCTGAAATAACACACATCTACTGCAACGAACAAAGTCATTCATGAGAGTTTCGCAAAGTAACCCACGTTTTTACTTAACAGTCATACTATTGTACTAATTTGCGGGATTTTATCAAACAGTAAGGAATGTTCTAGACTTGGTGATATTTGTTTGGTTGGTTTCCCTCCAAAATGATGTCACTTCCGTGAAGATGATGTTATTAAAGTGATATGACAAATGAAGTTTTTTGCAATGCATATTACTAATCAAAAATTAAGTTTTGATATATTTATGATACGAAATTTACAAAATATCTTCATGGAACATGATCTTTAATTAATATCCTAATGATTTTTGACATAAAAGAAAAATTGATAATTTTGACCCATACAATGTATTTTTGGCTATTGCTACAAATATACCCCAGGTTTTGTGGTCCAGGGTCACAAATATGAAAATTCGAATTACTTATTCATTCTCACATTATTCAAAACCTGTATGCTTTCCTTTTTCCTTTTCACAAAAGATGTTGAACTGGCTTTTATTGCATGGGAAATAGTTTTTTGCCAGAAAGTAAGTCATAGAGTATGTAATTTTATTGTTTGTTTGTTTGTTTGTTTTTTACTATCCCTTTAAGAAAATGGCTTTTGCTACTTACACCATATTTATACTATATAGAAAATCTTTGGTGCATGATTTAATATTGTTGCAAAAATAAATAGCTTTTCACAAAAATTATTCGCATACACAAAGTACCCTCGTGTAAAATTATATATAGACACAGCAAATCTCAACTGCTTATTCTGATATATTATTGCCCAGAACTTAATATAAAGTTGGATATTATTTTTTAACACAACAAACTTATCCAAGGCAAAATCACTTTGCATGTCACTACTGAATTACATTTTTAGCCATACTAATAACAACTAAATGTTTACAGACTGCATTAAAAATAGACTGTTGCCAAAAAAAAAGAAGTGTATTACTTTTATTAACCTTTCCTTTAGTGTTTAATATAGCTGTTTGTGCATGTAAACAATCTGCAAAGTAACAAAGCAAAAAGGCCACAGCAAACATCAAAAAAAAAAAAGAATATCTCTCAAAAGAAAACACTTGCCTGAAGTTCCTCATTTGTAGTTCTTCCATTATGACTTGTCACCATGCATAATGTCAGCCTATTGGCTGCTTTGACCCGCCCTCAAATTACAGTTGGGTCAATGATTTTATGTAGAGGAGATGCTGTTTTATTTATTTATTGCGAGGGCAATAAATAGTGATGAATCCTAGGGAGCTAAAACTCAATTATGGTAAGAGCCATTACATTTCCAAAACATGCTCCAAGCGGTTGACCAATCACAACATACTGCGCTGATTGACCAATCAAAGCAGACTGGGCTTTTAGGAAGGACAGGGCTTTAAAGAGACAGGAACCAAAAACCAGAGCGTTTCAAGCAGAGGGTGAAAAGAGCTGCTACAGAAATGTACAGTATGAGAAAAATATGTTATAGATTTTTTTTTTTTACTATGTAAATGTATTCTAGCAAAACTCAAAAATAAAATTTTGAACATGGAACTTTGTGAGCTTTGAGAAGTTTTGAAATGAGCATGGGCACTTTATAATCTATTCCTGTTCGCAAAACTGCAAAAAGGATCAAACTATACAAGAATTTTACAACAAACTAGTACCCTGGTTCCGCCACTTTTCCATTTACATAATTATCCAATCACTTGTACTTTTGAAACTGAAGTACATTTAAAATCTGTTACTTAAGTAAAAGCAAAGATAACTTTTTGGAAAGTGACTCAAGTATGACTACTGAGAAACTGTCAACACTGACTTATTACTCAAAACTTCTTAATGGCCTCACAAACTATGGCAATATTTCCATATATAGTCTCTCATGGCCATGATAAAGATATAGTTTATAGTCAAAGCAGCATCTTTTATTTCCTTTCATAAATCATCTGGAGTGCCTCACCTTGGTAAAAGAAAAGAATCCTAAATATCACCTTTATCATGGACAGAGGTCAACCAATCAATCACCGGAGAGCAGCGTGTGTGTACGACGCCTCTGTATCACTAGGTCACATCTGGACTCTAAATGTGATGGATGAGAAGAAAGGATGACTAGACACATACGTGAGATGGCATTTCAGTATATTCAAATATAGTGTGTAGTGGCTTAAAAGGGGCATAACTGGATTTTCAGAGAAAAGACTACTTTGATGTACTTTGTAGGCATTTGCAAAAGCTGGTCATTCAGAATCACAAGCATACACTCATAACATATGACCAACCACATTTACATATTAACACAGATTCAGTATTCTGCAACTTGACTCATTCTGATGAACAGCAATATGAGCTAGACCAGCACGCACAGGTTAGTCAATCATAACAGACGTCATTAGACATCTTAAAGGTACAGCAATAAAAAACATGAATAAAAATGACAAAAAAACTAAATTATGACTGCAAGAAAACTTGAATAACATTAGCAGTGGACTTGAAAAAATGCTTCAAAAATATTGTCCCTTTAATGGGTTTATCTCATGAAAGCATGGCATTGTTCACACCAAAATCTAAATGAAAAAAAAAACATCATAAAGATATTTTTCCCCAAATTCTCATTAATTTGGGGAAATGCATAGTATTACTGATACTATGCATCCTAATGTTTTACCTTTTAGTTTGTCTTTCATTCCATTGATCTCAATGGGGATACTGTACTTTTTTTTTTTTTAAACAAGCATCAATTAAAGGCAGTGCAACAAATACTACCATTATCTATAAATAGGTTACAATTTAATATATTTTTGCATTAAAGTAATGATAATTTGTGTGAAAACTCATTTTTTTGCATTTTAACATTATTTTGCAAAAAAACAAAAAAAAACTATTTGCAAACAATTTAATTATTTGTTTAAAATAAACATAAATACATTTTTAAAATAATGTTTTGTTGGCATTCAGCGCCCAAGTGCTCGTCACTCTTTAGCTCCGCACACGGCACGCCTCCAGGAGCTTGGCTTTTTCCGGAGAGAATGGTAAAGCTGTATCTTTCTTTTATAAATATGATAAAACTAAAGACTTTTTGGAGATATGAAGGATGCAGTACTACTCTATAGGTACTCAAGATTAACATGAGATTGGGTGAAACTGTGTGTGTTATGCCCCCTTTAAACAACTATCAGTAGCTCATCTCTCAGAAGCAACAGGTTCTGCTGGGTTCTGCAGTTTCTCAAGCCTTTATGAAGTTATTGGATTTGATGCCAAGAGCTTCTACCCGTTCATTCTTCATCTCCCAGGGCTTTTTATTCCTGACGATCAATTTCCTGAACAAGAGGCCGACAGGCTTTGATCAATGCGTCACTGTTGTTTTTCTTCCCTCTTTATCTAAATCTGTGCCTCTGTAAAAATGACAAGCCAAACTCTGGCCTCTTTGTCTTAATTTTTACTGCACTAAATCGAATTCTGCCACCCTTCCATCACAAGTGAGAAGTTCAAGAGGCAGAAGAAAGTGAAAGAGACAAGGAGAAAATGAATACCATGCTGGAAAATTCTGGCTTCTGAGAAAATAGGAAAAATTATATGAATACTGTCATTAATGAAACACTACTCATTGATGTTGTGGGTGGTTGACAATGCATTGCAATGCAGTTACTATGGTCAAAGTTTAATGGGTTACTTAGTTTCTGAAGTTTGTTCAAATTACTATCCAAAGTACGAGCAATATACAAGCTCATGAATAGTTGTATTATATAATCGGATTAAAAACTACAACTCCCAGAATGCATCAGTTAGGCTACGTTTCACTCATGCAATCAGTCCACAGAGCAAGCGCCAATTAAGTTAATAGTATTGACTACACTTAATGCTCAAGACTAACTATTGAACATTATGTTTTTGTACAAATATATTTAAAAGCTGTTGTTTCTTTGCAGCCTGTCAAATAATATTTGATTATCAGATGTAGGGTCGACAGTTAAAGGGTTAGTTCACGCAAAAACGAAAATTAGCTTGTGTTTTACTTACTCTCGAAGCATCCTAGGTGTATATGACTTTCTTCTTTCAGACGAATCCAGTCAGAGTTATATTAAAAATTGTCTTTGATATTTCAAGCTGTTTAATGGCACTCAGCGGGTGTTGCAGTTGAACAGTCCACAAGTCGTCAAACAAAGCTCGCGCATTCATAATAAAACGTGCCGCAGACGGCTCCGGGGGATGAATAAAAGCCCCTTGTAGCGAGTCCATCAGTTTTTGTAAGAACAATATCCATATTTCAAACGTAATAAACACTTTTCTCTCACTTCCGCTGACTGTCATACACTGAAGCAGTTCCGGCGGATGACGTAAGACGCACGGCGTTGCGTGATTAGTGACGGATGCGGAGAGAGAACAAAACAAAACGCCGGTCACGAATTAAAATTCACAAGCTAATTTTCATTTTTGGGTGAACTAACCCTTTAATGGTGCTTGGGACGAAAACGGCACCAAAATCAATAAAACCGTGCCCAAAGTTCGAGATATTCTGTTAAAACTGTGCCCCTATATGAGTTCTTGTTTTTTTAAGATTTATAATATAATTAAGCTATCACACGACACGAGCAAGAGTGCGGTTTTCCCCAAACATCAGCACAATGTGATATAGATTTTTATACAAGTTCAATAAACAAGAAGATAATATTAAGCAACTTACATTTCAGACACAATATTGTCTGTTTTCTCTCTATTTAGCCAACGAAAATAGTTCCAAACAAGCCAAAACAGAACCGTTGAGTGTCTCAGGGCAGAACATACCAGAGCTTCGTTCCTGAATGAATCAGTGTTTTGAACGAATCAGATGAGTCAGTGATTTAAACAACCAACCATGAAGACCGAAGTTGCTTAGGCCCTGTCCCAAATGGAACACTTCATGTGCACTTGCAGTCTTACCGACTTACAATGGCCGCCGCGTGCGCGTGTCCGTTAAGTCCACGAGACCGTAGGGTGTCCCATTCGTCATTTTAGCGTTCAGAAGGGTGCTCGCGAGCACCCCTTTGCGGCCGTTATGCGTCCTCGATCCGCACTTCTGCTGAGCCCGCACTGGGGCGAGCTCCGCAGTAGACTTCTACCCGACAGTCAAAGCGGCATTACGTCACGAAAGTGCGGACTCAGAGGAAGACCGCGAGGGTTTAGGGTGCCATTTTGGACAGGGCCTTACTTAGCTCCTGAATGAATCAGCCGTTTTGAATGAATCGACTGAATGAATGATTCAATGACAAACACTTCCCGCCACCTACTGGCGGTTTAAGTTTCAAATGTAAAATATAATTTCAAACCATTTAATTGTCTTACTATTCTAATTGAATTTATTGTTTTAATTAAAATCTTTAAACCAATTTATTCATTTAAATTTAAGAGTCTGACATAAAAAATGACTCATTTAATAAGGTTGCCCCTATAAAAGGTAAATTAGGTTAAATTTACCTAAAGGTAAAAGGTTCAATTAAATTTAATTAAATTAAAAGGTAAAGAAAAAAAGCCCCTGGAATTTAATTTAAACTGAAAATATAAATCCTCAATTCCCCATAATGGGAAAATAAATTTATATCATTAATCAGAAGGTGCTCCTAAATTTCTGACTGTGCTTCTAAATATTTTAAATTAGGAACACATCTTCTTCTAAAGAATAGATGTGTAGAGCTCTGCCATAACTCCCATATTAACTGCAATGCAGTGCACACTAGAGCACTTCTGACCTCTGCTGTATATTCTGGGAATCACACTGCTGTGTTACATGAGCTTTTTTATTTTATTTTTGACAATGCATCTTAAATGTGTATTTTGTCTTGTTTCATTGTTTTATACACAGTAAAGGTATCAGATGGAAATATCACCATATTTTGCTATATGGGAAGCTGATATGAAATACTTCTTCATAGTTAACACTGAATACATAAAATATTAGCGTTTTTAAAAATTCAATTGTCACATCACAGGACCATTGAAATACACCTACGAAGGAAAAACGTGACTAAAAAATTGTGAAAAAAGAAATGGTGACCATATAAAATAGGCAAATTATACACAAGTCACTTATATTTTATAACTACCCAGTACCCATAATTATCATATTCATTTACCATGGCATTTCTATTCCAAGCTACTTTAAAGATTATACGCTCAATAAAACAAGGTAATGTTCTGTATTTTTTAGTTAAAGGTGAAAGCCTCACATCTATTTTCAATAGATCTACATCTACATTATTTTTTACACACCAGACCAAGCAGAAGGTGGTAAGAGTGACATTTATTGTGGTCGAGTCGTTACAAACAAGACTAATCTGACCAGATAACCTGATGAACTCCAGTTAACGTCACATTACAACATGGAATGGATTTATATCTCAAACATGTTACTGCAACATGAGATTTTTCACATTATTTTGCTCCACACACAAACACTAAAGGACTCAGTCATACACTATCCATGACTAAACTCCGTCTCAAACTGCATGTATGTCTTGCATTTGATTTAGATGTAAAATAATACTTTTTTTTGCTTCGCTCACTGTCAGTTTTCTCCTCTTTTACACTCTTTCAGCTAGATTTCAGTGCATTACTGTTTCTGTGTTCCCTGTAGTAATTGTACTGTATTAGACCTGACACACATGTGGACACAGTCCTAACTACAAAAAGATTTAGAGTCTTAAAAAGACACTCTCATGGGGTTAAAGGGGTCATATCATACATAACGGTTTCCCTGAGCTCCACTTATAATTTTGTGCAGAAATAGCAATCCTAATTTTCTTTGCATGAATATTTTTGACCTGTTTTGACTCTTCTGGTCAATCATGTGATAACGTATTAATCAGTCTGACATCAAAAAAATTTAGGCCTAATTTTTTAAGTATATAATATTCATGTATTTGAATTGCATATAAAATTTCCGTTTATTTGGGTTACACAGTTTTGACAAAAAAAACTAATAAACTTAATGTGATATTGATTATTTGTCAGCCATACATAAATGAAATGGCTAAGAAACAGGTAAGATTTCTGCACTTCATTATTATTTTATTATTCACTCTCTGCATCTATTTTATTTAAACAATCATATTTTCAAAATGTATTCAAATTGCTTAGAATCAGCATAAAGCTGTTCAAACAATTAAATTGATTCACTTAAAAAGTATATACATGGTTAAAATATGGCTAGCTGTGGAACAAGCAATATTCATTTAGTTAGAATGTATGAGATTGAAACAAATCGGATTTATTGATGATAAATATATAAAACTGGTTATTGTGTATTTAACGCATTCAGTTTAGTACAATTATAGAAATCTTGCTGGTTTCAATTCATGTTTGACTAAAAAATACACATTGCATTAAGTTAAAAACTAATGCAAACGAATGATAACTTTATGTGCAATTCAAATACATAAATCTTAAATTTACGTCTTCAGAGGAGTTCAGAATAAGTCGTTATAGCATATTTTCAATAAATACTCCTTTTGGTAAGAACGTTTTGAGTTCTGAAATGTATATCATTCTGAAACGTATACTTTCATGGAACATCAGGCTCTTTTATCTAAAAATATCAAGGACAATTTGATTCCTCGTGATAGCTATAACCCCTTTAAATACATGTAGACAGAGAAAGAGAGTCTTGTGGTGAAACAGGACAAACACAGACAGAGGCAGAAGAGGCTGTTGCCCATCACAGGAGGAGAAGAGAGGCGTGATTGGGCAGCAGTGCTAATGGCAGCGGCCTCAGCCAATCGGTGAGCTGCCAAATGTCACATGTCACAGTGTGCTGGTGGAGGAGGATGCCAGCCGTTTCCCTATGTATATTCTGAGAAAGAAAGTAAGAAATAGAAAGAAAGAGATAATCTGTCATCTTTTCTCTTCTGTCAGACAGCATCTGAGTTCTTATTTATGCTCTTTTTAAGGTAACATCAATGCCTGTAATGAAAATGGAAGTCAAAAATTCGATTTGTATGACTCAATACAACATTTTAGAGATTTTTAACAGCATAAACATTTCTCAATTGTCTGTGATTTATTGCAAGCACAGGCCTATGGGACTCGGGGGCTGCAACGGGCAAAGATGGGACAGAAGCCACATTTAAAAAGTATATCAGTGGAAAAGCCATTGACTTCAATGGGGCTCTCTGGGCAATACATGCACAGAACCCTATGCTTTTATTTATGCAGATTACCTTGAATTCTGCAAAATACTGAAATGCACAAAAGGCAATATATATAGACTATTTATACATAGATAAACACATTTGACAAAATTTGGCCTCACATTCTTCCTATGGAGTCTTAAAGTGAAAGAGTTGCAGTGATATTAAAAAGAAAATATGATGAAATATAAGAAAAGTCTCACCCCAGACCCAGCGTCAAAGCATGTGAGGCGAGCAGAGAGGGCAGGAGGATGAGGAGCACATCTGAAGAAAACAAACCCCTCTTCATCACCTCAGTCTTCCTCACGCTCAGAGAGCCAGACTGCTTTGGGTGATGAAACACAAACTCCCTAAAGACAGAAAGAGAGATAAATCAGGGTCATTTAGCAATATAATCTAGATATGTACATATGCATTAAAGGGATAGTTCACCCAAAAATGAAAATGTGATGTTTATCTGCTTACCCCCAGAGCATCCAAGATGTAGATGACTTTGTTTCTTCAGTAGAACACAAACGAAGATTTTTAACTCAAACCGTTGCAGTCTGTCAGTCATATAATGGAAGTGAATGGGAATCATGGCTTTGAGAGTAAAAAAAACAAAAGAAAACGCCACCTATCTCTCAAATGGACCATTGACACTCCTAATTGAGATTGTAGATATAATGTCAATGGTCCATTTGAGAGATAGGTGGCAGTAATACTGAAGAAACAAAGTCACCTACATCTTGGATGCCCTGGGGGTAAGCAGATAAACATCACATTTTCATTTTTGGGTGAACCCTTTAAAGCTTAGAGACTATAAAATATTCAATCCAAGTTTATTTGTACAGTGCAGTCAATCCAGCCTATTTTGCATGGCTTTTAATACAAAATTCTGATTACACAATATTATCAGCATAATTTCAGGGAAGTTGAATTGAAAATGCACTTTGGATGCCTTTGATGGATGCCTTTGAAACAAACATCCTGTCAGGCTGGATAATTTACCGAGCGTGCACCAGGTGAACCTGAAGGTGTTTTAAGCTAAATTTCTCTGAAACAGATTAAGCCAAATTCAGCATTGTAATCCCAATTTAAATCTCATCTATCCTATCATATAAAGCGTGTTGCCTCATACACATGCAAATGCGGGAATGCAAGCATACAGTGCATTCAGAAAGTATTCAGACTCCCTTCACTTTTTTCAATTTTGTGATGTTGCAGCCTGATCCTACAGTTGTTTAAATTCATTTTTTTCTCATTAATCTACACTCCGTACCTCATAATGACAAAGTGAAAACAGAATATTAGAAATGTCTGTAAAAACTGAAATATTTTAGATTTGTGATTTAGAAGTATGGTTACAACAGCTTGAACCATCCTGCATCATATTAGCTGAATAAACCCCAATACTTGTTTCTTACTAATTTTGGGGTGCTGTTTTGCTCGATAACTTGCCCACACTTTCTCACACAATATGATGCATTTCATAGCATTTTTGCTTTTGACAACCATTTGTAAGGTGAAGAATTCTAGTATTATCCATTAATTAGTAGAAAAACTGCACAAAGACATGATTACTGTCTTCCTCTGCATGCATGAATGATTCTGAAAACAGTATACTGTACATGAAATACATTTAATGCCCAATTTCAAGGTTAGAATTATGGTTATTGACATTACATAAGCACAGATGTTTTCTCTTTCATCTGTGGGTGTTTTACTACATCCAAACAGTGACAGAAATGTGCAGATTTTGCTTATTTTGAAAAGTTCTTTGATATTAAATGGAGTATTTGAACAAATTTTTCCATTCCTTTGCAGACTGTAAGTTACAATGCATTTTGAATAGTTTTAAAACAACAATTCTGACTGTTTTTGTTATTTTGATAAGTGCACTAAGCTTATATTATATATATAAACTATATATGACTATATAGTGTATATAGACTATATACTATATATGACCCTGACTAAGATCTTTAATGTAAAATATTTTTTTTAAAGCAATACAAACATCTGGATGGACACTAAATGACTGTACATCAGCTCTATTTCTAAAGATTGATTTCAAATAACCTTTGAAATGTTTTTCCAGCAAGATGTATATTTGCAAAGTGTGTATATGCACCGTCATGAAAACTGGCATTGACAAAGTGAAGCTTTTTGTGCTGTCTCAAAGCTTTTTGCTTGTAATGGCATCATGATATCGGAGCAGTCTCTATTGCTACAATCTGCAATCCTACATCATTAAACGTTGCAATTCAAAAAGTTTGTAACAAGGTTTTAGCTGGAATGATACGTGCATTAAGAACTTTCTCCTCTAGAGAGTGAACTCATCCTCTCGTTAAACGCCGCACAAGCGAGGCTCAGATTCGCTGACTCATGGTGTGGCGCACAAGCTATTTTTGTGTGGCGACTAAATGATCCTCTCTGAGATTTAAGCAGAGGTATGCAGGAGGTCAAATGCTCCACTGCAAGACCTGGCAATCTGTGAAGCATTCGGAAAGGACACTTCAGCACACAAGAACACCTAATTTATTTTTACCCATAATGCCATATGGTGTTCATGATGTATTTGCATCCTTAATAAGCATAATTTTATCTAGGACTGCAAACTGCCATCATGTGCAAAAATAAATAAATAACTCAACATTTTTTCCATCTTTACTATTGTCTATTCCAACTGTGTTCTGGTCTAATAAAACTATACATAACTCAAATCAATTACATGAACCACCTATGAACATGAGATTTGTTTCCATATTGTGACAAAACCAATATTGCATGCCAAAATCAAAAGAACAAAAACAAACTGTAATTCAGTATTTAAGACCATTAATATTTTTCGTATTGTGACAATATTTTAAAGGAAATTAAGCTCATATATCAGAATTCTCCGTACTGTGAAGCAGAAGAAAAATGTACTACTGTTCAAAAGCTTGGGGTCAGTAAGTGTTTTTTATGTCTATGGCACATTTTTTGTTTATATGGCATATACTTTTACAAAACCTCTGCAGTTCCATTATATATCACAGACACCTGAGTAAAAACTTGATACATTTACTAATTATCTACAATTTCTCTATCAACTGCCTTTATTACATATGAAGGTGAACTGAAGAGACTATCATGATTTAAATGCAGGGTATGTGATTTTTCAAAAACACTTTAGAAAACTGATTCGGGCCGAATCGCAAAACAAACTTGTAGCCAATCAGCAATAAGGGGCGTGTCTACTCGTGATGTGGAGGAGAGCGCGTTCAGTGCATGGGACAGACATTAGCCGAGCCGAGCGACAGAAAGATAGAGATGGCGGATAAAAAAACAAAAGAGGAAAACGTCTGCGGAAAGATAAGGCAAGAAGTAGGACCCGTGTAAAATATTGGATCAGCTTTCCAGTGCTGGAGAGAACTCAAGGAGCGGAGGCCTGCGATCGGACGCCGAGGTTGCTATGTTTCTTCTCAGTAGGTGAGTAACACCGTGTCTACAACAGCTAAAGTCTGACTACACTGGACGCGATCAAACGACCGTTGAAAACCATTTGAAATTTGTGTCAGCACGTCATAAATAGAACCCGGCAGCAGTTTTCTGTCGGGATTTGTTGCGCCGCGCCGCTCACGTCCGTAGACACGGTGTAACATTGGTTTTGCTTTGTTTCACAGAACTAATCGTTGCCTGGGTTGCGTACGTATATGTGGGGCGGAGCTATCAAAATAGGGGCAAGACCCTTTTGGGGTAGGGGCGTGTTTGTTTTGGTGATTTCAAATATCCACATTGGCTACCAGAAATCACTTACTCTGCCTTTAAGAACACAGGCTACATCTGAATCAAAGTATGAACGAAAGGTAAATCTTACTTGGGCGGGAGGTTTTCTGGCCGACTGGACCAATCCCACACCCATTCAGCACTCACTCGCCTGTCATTCTCATCCGACTGAAAGACAAACAGTGCAGAGACTGTGTGAGTGTGTGTTATTTGGCAGTATTGTGGGAACGAACATACACTGAACAGTGCCTCAGGTGTCTGTTACCTGTATAGTCACACAATCTGTGCTGCTGCTGCCCTCACTGGCTGGTTTGGGAGATCCAGATGTTCTCGGGGTCACGACCTGCGGAGGACTGAATTCAGAGAGGAAACCTGTGTTATAAGAGTTGCACGCAAAATAATTACCGAAGACTGGATGCTTTGTAATTTCTCCCCTACACACACATACACACTCAGATGATTTAATGTTCATGAAACTGGAGTTCTCATATACAGTATCAGCTTTGTCTCAGATGTTTCTCCTAAAATGTCTCGGGTGATATAAATTAGTAAATTGCCGAGATCCAGTAACAGAGGAAGAGCTATAAAATGAATGTAAGCAGCTCAGATCTTTTGTTTAAGTTCATATTGAAATGTCTTTTAACTGCAGAGTACATGCCGTTTAAGACGTTGTTGAGATCTCACTGGAAACTCTGTAGGAGGCACTGATGAAACATTTGAGAAGCAGGTCAGCAGCATAAGCGAAACTATCAAAAATCAGCTCATTAAAAATAAAAAAGCATTACATTATCAGGTTTTCCCCAGTTTTGACATAAACAGGCATGCACACAAAACAGCCAGACAATGAACAAGCCACCAAAGTGCTGGTTAAGCTGTTCACCTGCAGAGCAAAATTGAGGTAATAAGCAAAAATATGCTTAAATCGATGTGATATTTTCCTGATAAAACAGTTTTACACTGCAGGCTTATTAACCATCAGAAACCAAGCATGGAAAGCAATGATGCATTATCTTTTACTTCACTGAACGTGCTTTTAGGTTGATAATTTGTGGTATGTAATCACTCGTCAGTCATTAAACTTGCTAGAAACTGATCGGGGAAAAAAAAAAACATTGACCAAAATACCCACATGTGCTCCAAACAAGTTTGCAATGAAAGAGATATTTAGCAATATACACGTTTTTCCAGACAAAATTGTTGTGGCAGTACATTTCAGAGGTACGTGTATGTGAAATTTTTACTAATATTTAGAGAAATGTTTAGATATTTAATATTGGGTATGGTATGAGTGTCAAACACACAGCTTGATGTCTTGGAGAAAGACAGAAAAGAAAGATTCTTATTTGTGATTTTTCTTTCCTAAGAGCAGATTTGTTTACTTCCAAGTGCACTGGTTCAAATGAAAAAGCTCACGCAGGCCTTCTTCAGCAGCTCCACACCTTTCTGTTTGACTACTCCTCTCACACTCCAGCTGAGCTTCCAGCAGAATCCTCTCCAGCTCCCCCTGCAGGAAGGAGGCTGTGGTGTCCTGTGCTTCTGTTTGACCTGCAGAAGCCACCAGACCCTCCAGCTCCACCCAAGAGCCTGACGGACATATGAAAGACACGGACTTGGATTAATAAAATGGGTTCAGTTTGATCACTCTGTGACAAAATGAATTTATGTGAATTTAAATGTTAAAGTCAACACATCTTGTTTCCATATTGTGACATATTTCCAGGTAAAACTGGACATTCAATGCAGAACAGGACTTGATTTTACCCAATGGGAAATTATTGGATTAAAAAGTGTCTCTGACAGGTAGTGGATGAGAGAGGTTGTAAAATAACAATGCTTGCATGCATTATTCTGTTTACCTGTCATCTATCATCTGTCCATCCATCCATCTATCTATCCATCATTCTATCATTCTATCTACCTGTCTATTTCTCAGTCCATCTATCTATCTATCTATCTATCTATCTATCACACTGATTGTTGACATGGACACATGGACATGAGGATACAGTACTGTTGCCCAAACAAGAGCTTGCTTACATAAGCATTTTATTTCTGTCAGAGATTAGCCAGTCACATCTCTCTCTCTCTCTTTCTCTCTCTCTCTCTCTCTCTCTCACACACACTCCCTCCCTCCCTGTCTTCTTTCTAATTCTTTATCATCTTTCCCCATGCCTTGAGCATCCTCTCTTTCTGCCCTTCCTGGTCATTTTGGGTTTGTTGTTCAGAGACAGGGGTTTTGCAGTGGAGGGAGGAGGGACTGTGCCATTGCCCCAGATTCTCCGGCATGTGGAACTGTGACATAACCACAGACGAGGGCCGCGTGTTACATATACAGAGCATAATATCAAGCTGTGAGTGTGGATGAGAGAATGCGCATGCTTTTGTGTGCTTTATGAATGATAATGACTGGGATTTGTTTTTATGAAGAATCCGTGTTCTGCAAATGCTGTTGTTCTCACGTTTTCCCCTGCGGACAGTTTAAGCTACTGATCAAATTATAAGAGCTGTTAGCCCTCTTCACAGTAATTGGCTTAGAGAGAGAGGCAAAACAGGCGAGTCATGGAATCTATTTACATAACAATACAGACAAAAACAATGGCACAGCAAAATAAAAACAGACAGACAGAACATTTTAAGTACAAAAAAATACTATTCATTAGTCTTTAATTGTAATTATTTTTACAATAAGTAGCCAAACTTATTTGGTTATTAAATTTAAAATATATATTTTAAATATTTAATGTGCATTCGTGTTATTTTACTTTATAAAAAAAATAATTTAATTGTAAATTAATTTTATAGGCTGTACAATTATATACTGTGGCTATACAATCGAATTAAAACGTAACACAATTTTTATATATATATATATATATATATATATATAAACATAAATAGGCTTATATATAATATAAATATATATAATCACAGGTTAGTGTTATGTAGATATGCGGTTGTCTTACCGTGCAAAGCATCATCCGGTGATTGATATCCTGACAGAGCCATGATGGGACAGAGGAGTTCAGGAGCAGATGCACTGACTTCAGCTCCTCTCGACTCTCTTCGCCCGTGTTTCCCTCTATGTGTGTTGACAACACTGTTGTTGTGTGCGTTTGAGTGGATAAAACTCGCTAATCACTGTTTCGTAGAGGACGTTTCCTCAGCTTCCTCCAGAGGGCGCTCGATGGCTCATAAAACCGAAACTTCACAATTAAACCACACGTTTTTTGTGTGTTGTTGAATTATTGTGTGTCACTAATTGGAAAGTTAAAAGTATTAATATGACATGATACGAGAATATTCTTTTGAAATTATTTTTAAAAAATTTAAAGTTTTAAGTTACCATAAATAATTGTGACAAATAACCGTGCAATTTACCGTCTTGTCTAATTTACACCTGAATAGTGACATTTGATGTATTTAATGAATATTTTATTTAAAAACAATGGGAAAGAGGTGAAACAGAATTATAATTATTTAGCGCCTATCGTTGCTGACCAATCAGAGACAACTTCCGGGCGTTACGCCCCGCCCTTTGTTTTAATGGTTTCAGAGCGGCTTTGCTTGATTGCCATTCTCCGCGCTTATTCTGTTTTTATGACGTAAATGCAGTAATCTCTCTTTCTCCCCATGTGTTTCAGCATGAGGTAAATATTGGCATCATTCCCTTCTTTTTCATAAGTAGGCCATATATGTGCCTATTTTCAGTCTAAAAACTCAGCAGGTTAAAGTTTTGTTTATTTTATATTCTTTAATGACCCATGTCCAGATATGACATAAATTATGTTTAAAATTATTTGTCTTTGACAAAGACAAGTGACATAACAGAGTGTCCCAAAATAAGTCACATGACAAACAAAACATCTAGCATGTGTTGTTTCCCATTTAGTCACCCGACCTCAGATAAACTTCTAATACATGGACAGATAATCTCTCTTGATCAACACACACACACACACACCTAATCCGTCTTTCACTAACAAAAAAGTACTGCCAATATTTTTGGACACAATATGGATAGAATTTGCATTTCAACTGTGATTATTTGGATGCAGTTTAGCTGTTTTTTCCTCCTCAAATTTGAGCTCCACTATATCATATGAGTCATAAAAGCATGATGTATAAGATATAATGCTCAACGAAAACGCATATACAAACTTTATTTTTTTTTAAAAACTGACTAGATTTTTCTAACTATTATTTCATATGCCAGGGTTTCCAGGCTTTATAAAGAATGAGCTGCGGGTGCTGTTTAATACATCACAACCAGGAGGAGACAAAGCTATTCGAAAAACACTTCGGGTTGGACAGAGCTATATAACATGACCTCAAGTGCATTTTTGCTTTAATGCATGGACGACTGCTTAATAAAGATAATCAGGATGTAATTTTTGTTAAAATGTTTTATTGTTCGATTTTTCTCTCCCAGATGCGTAAATAATTTCTTTTTTCTAACATCTTTTGAAAAACACTTTGATGGTCAGGCAGGCAGAGGTCTGGCTAAAGTTCTCAGGTGTCTTTCTGTCTGTTTACTGAAGGATGAAAAGGAAACATCCGTTTGTCCATCTAAAGAACACCTGCTGACCGTCTGACCCCAGGATTGTTCAACTAGTCCATGTTGCTCTGCCCTCGAGGCAAAGGTGTAGCTATTCACTAACAGCAGCTGGTAAAGCTGACCTTTCATCTTGCACCAGCTTTTTCAGCTCCACAAAAGCTAATTCTAACGAAAAAGCAATCCGACCAAACGTGGAGAAACGTCAGAAAACAGCTAAAAATGTACCATAAGAACGTCGAGTAAACGTTATGAAACGGAATTTTTAGAATGTTGAGAAAGTTCAAGACCTTCAATTTTTAAATGTTTTTAAAAAATGCTTTTTATTGGTTATGCAAATGCTAGAGAAAACATTAAGGGTACGTTCCATTGAATCATTGAGCAAACATTATGGAAAGTATAAGTAGTTAAGTTTAAAAACAGAACGTACATCCTTATAAAAAGAAAATGACATTCCGAACAATGTATAAATAGTGTTTTGAATAAATGAATGAATTAATTAATTAATTAATTAATTAATGATTGAGGCATTTATATAGTGCTTTTTGTGCGTGTGCGTGTGTGCGTGTGTGTGTGTGTGTTGAAGTTTTGAGAACGTTATTAACACATAACTTTAAATGAACATTCTGCTAACTGGAAGAAAGTTTGTTCATAACTTTAAGAGAATCTTGCCTAAATCTTAGCCAAATGTACTGAGAATGTTCTCTGTTAGCTGGGTATTTGCTAAATGGGACTATAAGGCATGAAGATTCTAAGATATTATAAACATTATAACATCATGATTTTCTGTAAAGCTGCTTTGTAGCCTACTGTGAAAAGCACTGTACCAACAAAGTTGACTTAGACTCCGACAAATAACACTCTAAGGACATTTCATTAAAATTGTTCTCACAACATTTTTTTTTTGCAAACATTCTGCAAATATTGATAACATCATAAAGACTGTTATTCTAAAAACGTTTTCATTCAATGTTATGAGAATATTCATCAAGTAGGATACAAATTACAACGTAAGGTGTACTCAGAACGTTTCATGATGACATTATGAAAACTTCCAGCAAATAACAATATAAGGATATTCCAAGAATGCTATATTAAGAATGTTTTCTCTGAACATTCATTAAAGGGTTAGTTCACCCAAAAATGAAAATTAGCCCATGAATTACTCATCCTCAAGGCATCCTAGGTGTATATGACTTTATTCTTTCAGACGAATCTAATCGGAGTTATATTAAAAATTGTCTTTGATCTTTCAAGCTGTTGTTGGGTGTTGCAGTGCATCGGTCCAAAAGAAGTGAAATAAAGCGCATCCATTCATAATAAAAAGTGTCTCACACGGCTCCGGGGGGTGAACAAAGGCCTCCTGTAGCGAATCAATGTGTTTTTGTAAGAAAAATATCTATATTCAAAACGTAATAATCACTTTAATGTAGCTTGCGCCAACAGTTGTACACGGAAGCAGCTCCAGGAGGATGACGTAAGATTGGATGGATGCACTTTATTTCACTTCTTTTGGACCGATGCACTGCAACACCCGCTGACTGCCATTAAACAGCTTGGAAGATCAAAGACAATTTTTAATATAACTCCGATTGGATTCGTCTGAAAGAAGAAAGTCATATACACCTAGGATGCCTTGAGGATGAGTAATTCATGGGCTAATTTTCATTTTTGGGTGAACTAACCCTTTAAGTACAAACAACATCAGGATGTTCCAAGAACGTTATTCTAAGAACATTTTCTCTCAACGTCACGAGAACATAATTTACTATGAATAACATTATAAGAACGTTCGATAAACATTATTTTAGGAACGTTTTGTCCTAATATTTTCATAACTTTTAAAGAACGTTAGTGAAAGTTATGGGAACGTTCCCTGTTAGCTGGGGCACTAATCGTTTGCATCGGCCTCTCACGATTATCGGGATATATACTTTCTAAGACTGAAAACAAACGACACTGGATGAGGCGATAGCAGTTCATGCAGTCCATTGTATGAGACAAATATGGCAAATGTCTTCTCTCGTTCTTGTGTCTGCGAACAACACACTCTGTACTGCAGGTAAAGGCAATTTACAGTATATCCATATTTACATTTACATTTCTTAATTTAGCAGAAGCTTTAATCCAAAGCGAATTATAAATGAGGAATAGCCTACAACAAGCTCTTCATCCGAAGGAGACAACAGACCTAGTGAGGGCAGAGCCGCCTCTGATGTCCCATAACACATTTCACATTCTAACTCAGCCTTGTGTTTTTCAGCACAGGCAGTGCTAAACCAGCTATCCTGTGTCATGTGACCCCGCTGGCCTGAACGCGCTGGGATAACGAGAGGCCCCTGACACCACCGCGGGATTGAGACCCAACACTATATATAGCACAGATGAGGGCTGAATGTACATCTCCAAATACACCTGGCTTCAAGATTAAAGGGTCGGGGGGAGATAGAAAAATACATAAGGGTCAATAGCCTTAATCTTAATATAATGCTATCATTTTCCACTTCCATTAGTGATCTGATTTGGCCTACATAAGTATAAGTCTGATATTAGATCAACTTTAAAGTCAATGTGAATCTCATTTTATAATCCATATTTATGGAAGTTGTTCAAAGATGCAAAAAACATGCAACACTTTTGCTTCTGTTTTGTTTGGAAATTGGCATTATTATTATTATTATTCCACACACAGTTGTGGGCAGTTTCATGCAATGGCATTAGTGATGCAAAAATGACATATTTCAGCTTTGTAAATTAACTTTATTAGTTAATTAGGACAAGTTCATCAAAACATGCAATTCCGAATTAGCGTCATTTTCATTTGTAAAATATTCAGTAAAACACAAACATCTCTACAATACTAGACTAAATAGCCTGCATGAATCAATTTTAAACTCAAATACATAGAATCAGTATTTAGGAAAAGGGAAAAAAAAAACTTAGGTTGTTATAAAAATTAAGACCCCTTTCATTGTTTTCATGATCTACTGGCAGAGGAAAACTTTAAGCACCAAACATTAATAATATTTACATATTCAGTATGTCCATGATTTGTTTTTACAGAATTTATAAGAGCTTTTAAGACTTGAAGGCTGTAAACAGTGTGATGTGTTGTAATGATATTTACTAGTTAAGGTCATTATTAATCATTTTTGCATTGAAATTCAACCCTGAAACTGTTGTAGCTGTACATTTCAATACAAGATTGCAAAAAAAAAAAATATATATATATATAAGAAAAATCATGATCTACTGGCAGAGGAAAACTTTAAGCACCAAACATTAATAATATTTACATATTCAGTATGTCCATGATTTGTTTTTACAGAATTTATAAGAGCTTTTAAGACTTGAAGGCTGTAAACAGTGTGATGTGTTGTAATGATATTTACTAGTTAAGGTCATTATTAATCATTTTTGCATTGAAATTCAACCCTGAAACTGTTGTAGCTGTACATTTCAATACAAGATTGCAAAAAAAAAAATATATATATATATATAGAAAAAGAACAGACATGCATGGGTTACAAAATTATTTACATATTCATTATGTGCATGGATGCATAATATTCAGTGATTTAAAAGTGCATACATTGTGATTGTCTGAAAAAAATTCTTGACAAAAATGTCATGTACCTCTCTTTTATATAAGCATGTTCATTCAGAGCTGGACTGCAGATGGAGGAGAGCTGATGTCCTGTGCTGGATCTGTCCTGCTCCTGGTTTCATTACTAAAATCTCTGTTCAGTTCGACAGACATAGCGACCCAGTGGACATTCTTCACCCAGAGCACAGCACGACAAAAATACTGTCATCTTACACATCCTTCTAAAGAAACAGAAACACAAAGAAATCAGAGAAAGACTTTCCAGATCTGTTCCTGTAGCATTACAGCCTCAGTCATTTTATTTGATTGATTTATTACCATTTCATTAACCAATTTAAATGCCATCAAAAAATGGGAAAAATATATTAAAATGTTAAATATGTTACCGTGCTGAAATGCACAGCGCAGAAGATGGTGATGATGAGGATGCCGATGATGATGGATGCGATGGACACATAGAGCGCCATCCTCCCTAAACGCCTTGAACCCTCATAATCCCCCTGATCATAACTGCTTCTGGACTATAAAAGACAGAAGATACATTCTTCTACTAATACTAATATACTAATATACTGATATACTAATATCAGCAATCAAACCAACAATTATCTTTAGTCTTGCATGCGGTTGCTGCCCAGATAGCACACCTACATCGGCAAGATGAAAGATCGCTTCATCTGGAAAGCATCTGCTGTGTACAAACATCTGATAGACCTCTTTAAGATGTCAGTTTTACATACATTCTAAATTATAAACATCTTAAAGACATTTTCCAAATGTCTATTTGACATCTAACAGGAAATGTCCTATAGAGACGTATTGCAAATGAGCAAACACTAAAAAAAACACGACTTACAGATGTAAACACGCACATCAAAAAGACGTTTCTGAGATGTTTTTGTGCTATCAGGGTAAGGAGTTGTAGTAGGTGATGATATTCTGGTCTCTAGCTTTGGATGGCTATTTATTTATATCAATTTTATTTATTTCCTGTTTTATCATAGGTGCTAGGTTAAAATTGTCTGAATGCTTGAACAAGTAACAAACAAGCACATCTCTTCAACAAACTACAGCGGGAATCATGTTCATAACACAAAGAGATAGTCCCCCGGTTTCACAGAGTAGGCTTAAGCCTAGTCCCAGACTAAAATGTCTGAGCTGTTTAAACTGAAAGAAACTTGCACTGATTGATCTTAAAATATATCTATGCCTTTGTTTTGTCTCAAGAGGGACACCAGTAATGTTTTTTTATTTTCTAAAGCACGTCCTAATTGAACTATGGCCTAATCCTGGCTTAGTCTAAGCCTTGTCTGTGAAACCAGGCCAATAAGTTAAGCATTTAACACAAGTTTGTTCAAAATCAAATTAAAGGTACAGTATGTAATGTTGACAGCTAACTATTAAAGGGGTCATATGATGCTGCTAAAAAGAACATTATTTTGTGTATTTGGTGTAATGAAATGTGTTTATGCGGTTTAAAGTAAAAAAAAACACATTATTTTCCACATACTGTACATTATTGTTTCTCCTCTATGCCCCGCCTTTTTGAAACGCGTCGATTTTTACAAAACTAATCGGTCTGAAAAGCGAGGTGTGCTCTGATTGGCCAGATATCCAATGCGTTGTGATTGGCCGAATACCTCAAGCATGAGACGGAAATGTTACGCTCTTTATGCACCAAGAGCTTGTAACACTCTAAAGAGAAAGGAAAAAATGAAATCGCATCATATGACCCCTTTAAAATGGTACTGCAGTCAAAAATCAAAGTATTGAAGAGAGATGTTTCTCCCGCCACTCCTCCTCGCTCAGACTCAAAGCTTCACGCAACTTCAGCTTCAAGCTTCAGACTCACGTGGGTTGCCAGATTGAGGACATGCATCAAGGCGACGAGCTTTACATTGCAAGTTGATGAGTTGATTAATCTGTGTGTTAATATGCTTTTTAGTTGGATGCCGAGATTCTTTTAGGTCAGGTAGAATATGCGAGTTCGTTAGCAGGTTTTCATGGATGCAATACGACGTGTTTTCTGCCAACTGGCAACCGGGGGCGTTAAAATCCTATTGGGTAATTCCCAATTTATATAAACAGAAAATGTATCAAAAGCTATACCTTATCTTTTATTTTATACACTGGAGAAATTGAATATTCAAAACAAATGTAAAGAAGGTTATCTATCTATCTATCTATCTTTATTAATTCTATTTTATTGATAATTATTTATAGTATTGCATAATTACGATAATATATCATTATTCTAGTATTGCTGATGTACTATTATATTTTTAATATTTAAATTTGTGTAGGCTTTTATTTGTATATTTTCTGTTTTCATTGCAATTTTTGTTAGTTCTATTTTTTGACATTTTATTCGTTTTTTGTTGTTTTTAAACGTCTGCGTATAGTTATTTTTTTCTGTTTTAGTTTTCTAGCTTATTCTTGCTGAAATACAGTAAGTTTAAGATTTTTAAAATTTTATTTTACTTCAGTCAACATTTATTTTAAGTAATGATTTTTTTCATGGTTTTAGTTTTAGCATTGGTTAACTATAATAACCCTGATATAAAAAGTTGACTTTGTTTAAAGTGTTTTTTTTTTTTCATGGTCTGTTAATATTGAAACCTTAATTTATTTTTAAAATATTTACACAACATTTAATATAAAAGCATAAAAAAAAATTATTTTATTAATAATTTTGATTACTTTACTACACGTGTCAAATGGAAGACTGAAAACGAATGCAATTAAGTAGAAATCAAACAGATCCAATGTTGCTGAAATGAAAAACAAATTAAATAAATCACTCTGGATGCGTGTTATTAGTCAAGCGTAACAATTTTCCCAGAAGGCCTCCATTAGAGCTGTGTTGTCAGAGACGTTCCTCTCCATTACTGGCAGAGACGAGACAGTTTCAAAGGTGGCAGTTGAATGCATGTAAACTAGCTACGTGTACATCCATACTTCAGTCTAAGCAGTCGCCGCAACTTACACTCACACACGCACATCCCAACACACAACGACAGGTGTAACAGCGCTCAGACTCCTTTGCTTTGTAAATTTATCCTTCATTTCTTCAAAAAACAGCATTGTAGCGTCAAAAAACGAAAAGAAAAAGGAAAACGGGAAAGTTTTAGGCCTACAATAGAAGTACACTGCGCAAAAAAATTATATATATAATATACATTTCCAAAAACAGCATGAAGAGAAGCCCAGCAGCCGTGCTCTTCGAAACTGAGGCGGATCAAGACCGCGTTTCCTTTTCCCAAAAATGGGACCAAATAATTTGCTGTAATGGAAAACGCAACCTGGTTTGTCAGCGATGCGGTTTGACGCCTCATAAGTGACAGCAAACATCAAACAACGTGGTTTCCGAATGGTTTCAAATTCACGAGCGTGAGGATTCATACAAAACCAAAGCGACCGAAAGGTCTTTTGAATTGGACAATTTAGTCCGAAAAATTATCAAAAGTTTGATCGTAGTATAAATGGAGTCGAAAGTGAGAGGAGCACAACTAAAGACCCCCATCGGTCCAACCTGGTCATGAAACTAGTCTCAAAAACGCAAGATTCAATGTGAAGAAAGATGTTTGCATGTTAAAAACCATTAAGGACCCTCAACCCTCCCGCAACCCCCAGTCCATCGTTCAATCCGAACCCTCCCAAAATCCATGCAATATGTACAGTATCTACAAAAAGAAGCCGATCAATGAGCCTCAAGACGCAGAACCCATTTCTGTGTAAAAATGTGTCAAATATTCGTACATCTAAAAAGAATGCAGATTCACGCAGAAAATTCATGAATGAGGCCCGATGTTTCTCATGTAAAAACCAATTTTACGGAAAAAATAACCGATTTAGCTTACGAATGTTCATAATAACATTATAAATGCTGTGTAAAAACTACCAAAATATACATTTTTTGTTTTGTTTTGTTTTTTGTTAATTTGATTCATTCTCACGTATTTGTTCTGTGTTGTTTAGATTCGTTTGAAACCAAACAAATCCAGTTTTTTTTTTTTTAGTTTCGTGCTCTCTCTTTCTCTCTTTCTCGTTACAGCATGAGTACAGTAAAAACATAAAAACACAGTCAGCAAAAATACATAACAAATGCAGAAAAACTTCTCCGGGGAAACGAAATTCCTTGCGTGTTTCCGCACGTACAATCAAATATATATATAATTATTATTATTATAAATTAAGTAATTATTAATAAAATAAATTATATTGGCTGTTTTTCCTTAACTATCCAGTCTGATTTAATCTCAGAGATCCAGAAAAATGTAACTGAATAAAGATTTTTATTTACAAATTGTGAATATTCCGTTTCGTCAGTGTATAAAGTGAAACATGGGGTACAGATTTGGAAATATTTCCTGTTTAACACTAAAAGCAATACATTTTGAAAACTTCTCATGGCACCTTTTTATGGTGTTTGTTGTGTGACTCATTTTCCATAAATATAGAATAGAATAGAAAACAGCAGAACAGAAATACTAATGTCCAAAAGATTCAAATCTGTAAGATTTTTTTGAACAAAATCTCTTATGGTCACCAAGGCTGCATTCATTTGATCAAAAATACAGTAAAAACAGTAATACTGTGAAATATTATTACAATTCAAAAGAACTGTTTTCTATGTAAATATAAAATATAATTGAACTTCTCCGGGGAAACGAAATTCCTTGCGTGTTTCCGCACGTACAATCAAATATTTGACATTTTTAATATTGTTTTGACAATGGTTTTTTTTTTTCTTCATTTTTTTCTTTCAAAAGACGGCAGCATATCATAAACGAGTTGGATATATCAGGAAGAAACTATGGGATGAGGAAAACGAAAAGTGATGTTAGTAGAGAATAGAGAAAAAGAAAAGGTGGAAACTCCAGAGCGGAGTCAGGGGGACTGCTCAAGAAACATTTCTGATTATTATCAATGTTGAAAACAATTTTTGTGCAAACCGTGCTAAATGTTTATTAGTGCTGGAGACCGCAGCATATCATAAATGAGTCGGATACGTCAGGAAGGAAATACGGGATGAGGAAAACGAAAAGTGATGTTAGTAGAGAATAGAGAAAAAGAAAAGGTGGAAACTCCAGAGCGGAGTCAGGGGGACCGCAGCCGCCCGTGGGGTTCGTCCCATAAGCACGTCACGTCGTCAGCGGTGCTCGCGGTTCACAAGTGCGTGAGTTTCTCCTCCCACGCTGGACTCTGATTGGACGCCCCTCAGTGGTAGCCATTGGTAAAGGCCGTTGCAATCAAAGGACCCTTGGAGAAGAAAAAGAGGGGTTGAAAAATCTTTTGAGCAAAAATGAAAAAAAAAAAAAAAAACTTTTTGCTTGGAGAATAGAGAAAAAGAAAAGGTGGAAACTCCAGAGCGGAGTCAGGGGGACCGCAGCCGCCCGTGGGGTTCGTCCCATAAGCACGTCACGTCGTCAGCGGTGCTCGCGGTTCACAAGTGCGTGAGTTTCTCCTCCCACGCTGGACTCTGATTGGACGCCCCTCAGTGGTAGCCATTGGTAAAGGCCGTTGCAATCAAAGGACCCTTGGAGAAGAAAAAGAGGGGTTGAAAAATCTTTTAGCAAAAAAGAAAAAAAAAAAAAAAAAACTTTTTGCTTGTTTTTATGGAAGTCTTTGTGGAAAGACATTCTGGAGAGATTTCAATCAGAAATGCGAAGCTCGTATTTTTATTCCATTTTTATTGCATTTTGCTCATTGCAATTTTTCTGTATAAAATTGTGTTAGAAATGTGTAGTTGTTTCAGTGGTTGTCATCTCTGGTGCAGCGTGTTCTTATTAGTGTTGTTATTGTTAACCAAAACAAAAACTATTACAAAATAATTTTCTGCAATTTAAAAGAATCTGAAATAAAATAAAAGTATTAGATGAAGAACCTAAACTTAAAAAACTTGCGCAAAAATGAAAAATACTGTCCTGGCAGCTTACTGAAATATGTTTAAGTTAAAATACTAAAATTACTAAAACTAAGACTGAAATAAAAATAAATTGAAGTAGAAATATATGTAAAACCTAATACAAAAAAACCCATACAATCACTAAAGCTTCGACTAAAATTAAAATATTAATTGATATAGAAATTTTAAAAAAAATCTATATAAATTTAAAATTAAAAATACTTAATTAATACTTACAGCATATAAATAAGTCTAAAAAATGGAGGAGGTCTGTTCTTAGCAGTGCTGTTATTGTTAACTAAAACTATTGAAAAATCTTCATTAATTGAAATAAAATAAAAGTATTAGATGAAATAACTAAACTTAAAAAAAATAGAAATTAGAAATGTTGCCTTGCAACTAACTGAAATAAGTACTAAAGTCAAAAATCTAAAATAAAAAGAAAGCTAAAGAGAAATATTTTAAAACTAAAACTAATAAAAATGAGAAAAGCACATAACAAAATTACTAAAACTTAAAATAAAATTTAAAAAATATTAAGCTAATATAAAATTTAAATATTTATAAATACTACAATATGATGTAAAGACTGAAATAACACTTATACTTAAAAACAATGATAAATGCAAATAATAAAATACAAATAACAGTGTAATAGTGCATACCAAAATAAATAGTAATGCACTTTCAATAGAATTCAATGGGGCACTTCAATCTAGCCGCATGGACTTTAATATTTATTACTTTTGTCCTTTTTGACAATAAAGTTACATTTCTAAATGTGTGTATATGTGTCTATATATCTGATTGAACCTACCCCAAGTCCATGTCCGAACCCTGTGCTGGGGACGGGACTTGCCGCACTGATATAGCCGCTGATTCCTGAATCCTGATTGGCTGCTGCATACAGTTCTGCCATTGGCCCAGGGCTGCTGGTGCCCAGGAAGCCAGCGGTACGTGAGGGGGTGGAACCTACGGTAAAGGACAGGCATTTTAAAATTCAGAAGGTGCTTTACAAGTGGAAAGAGTTTAATAAATCTCAAAATCTGACAGATTTTGCGTACCTCTGACCATCGCTGCAGCTGCGGCCGCTGCCATTGGACCGTAGGCCGTCAGTGGAATGGCTGCGGGACGGAGAGAGACAGGATGCCACACAAATACATGTCAGTTTGAGATCGTCACGTCATGCCATACTTTAATATCCTGTTACATGTGTTGCACGTTATGGTGAAAAGTCAACTTAAGATTTATTTTAAGCTGACTTTTCACCATAACATGCAACACATGTTATTCTAATGCTTGCTTTTGTAATCTTTTTGTCAAAATGTCCACCTCTGACTATTCTGCTGATGTAACCACTGTCATTTGGCAGGAAGTAATAATAATGTCATTTTTTTATGATCCAATCAAACCCAAAATGACTCAAATCAAGCCCCACCCTATATTATGTATTGAATATTCATGTTATTTTACTAATGTCACATTACAATATATATAAAGTACATATACATACAAAAATAAAATTTAATAAAAACTGTATACATGTATATTGTAACTATATATATATATATATATATATATATAGTTACAATATACATGTATACAGTTTTTATTAAATTTATATATAAATATATTTAATATATAAACATAACAGTTTTCTTAAATATATACATGCATGTGTTTATATTTATATATACATAATAAATATACATAATATACACACATATATTATGTAAACAAAACCTTTTATTTTGGATGCGATTAATCGCGATTAATCGTTTGACAGCACTAATGTATATTTAGGATTCTTTGATCAATAGCACTTATTTGAAATAGAAAACTTTTGTAACATTATAAATGTCCTTAATGTCAGTTTTGATCAAATGCATCATTGCTGAATAAAAGTATTAATTTCTTTAATGAAAAATCTATATGCACCTTTTGTAGGCTGGCTGTAACATTACTCTCTTTAAGCAGTCTTGCATGTTAATTTAAGGCTCAACCAGCGACTAGTTTAGGAAAACCTGGTTGAAAACACATGATTGCATTGCAGAAATGACACACTGCAGCTCTGTCTCTGACCTTTAATTTGCGGGAAAATCAGCAGCATGTGTGTTTCGTGTGCAGTCGTGTGTTTATGTGTTCATGTGTGTGTGTGTGTATGTGTGTTTGCACACAGAGAGCTGTTTGTAAAGCCAGACGAGCGACTAACCTGTGATCTCTGGGGGGTGAGAGGAAGTCAGAAGGGGTGTCCGTTCTAAATGGAATTCTAGAACAGAAACGGCAAAAGAGCGGTTTGTGAACAAACTCAGCGTAAACAAGCTCAGAGCTAAAACACCAACACACACACACACACACACACACAGTGAGTGTTTTTCCACATGTAGTCCTATCTACGCAAACACACTGACATACACCATGAAAGGAGGCTTTCAAGCAGAGGAGAGACACGTCTATGAGCACAGAAACACACACAGCGAAGCACTTACAGCCGGGTGTAGCTGCTACACAGGAGGAAAGGAAAGGAACAGATTGAGGTGCAGAAGGACACGAGGAACAAAAAGCACAAGGAAGAGAGAGAAACGGGAGGACGTGGTTAGATCGCTGATCTTAAGGTGTAGAGTTAGTTAGACATGGAGACGTAACACACAACGGTTAGTATTAGTGCTGGGCGGTGTGATGGTATCATCCAACGCAAAACATTTTACTATGCTGCGCTAGAGCCAAATGCATGGATATTAGTTTTAATAAGTCAAGCTGAACTTGTTATTAAAGCCAAGTGTAGTTGTTTACGGGCGCAATGTCGCAGATCATCCAATCATACTTTAGATTCTGTTCCATAGGTTTTATAGTGTTAATTTGACTGTTTTTGTGTGTTTTGTTTAATAATGTGAAGCTGTTTCTGAACTAATGTCAGACAGAACATTCATTTGTTATGAATAATCTTTTGGTTTGCATGCATCAATTAAAACTATGCATCGCCACATTTTAGTAAATAAATGAAATTTTTATATATATATATATATGTGTGTGTGTGTGT
>NW_015660499.1:1232284-1240431 GCF_001515625.1 Sinocyclocheilus rhinocerous | reverse complement strand
ATACGCATTATATATATATATATATATATATATATATATATATATATATACTGTATAGTATATATATATATATATACACTGTGTTTAGGAGTGCGTTTTGATCAAATCCACTTAAAAAATGTGCAGTTATCAGATAAGAGGATAAACTGTTCATTCCTTAGGGTTTGCAATGGATAAAATAATACATTTCGACATTATAATGGGTGACTGGCTCTGTGCAAGTTCTCTACGGGTGGAAACGAGGGAAGCTGGACTTACCTGGGAACTGGTATGTGTATCCTGGTGTGATTCCTGTGTATCCACGAGTGGCGTAAGTGGCCGTCTGGAACCCTGGGTAACCTGAAAATGAACAGAGAAAGCACAGTGTTTAAGGCAAGGCCAGATTATTTGGTAACACTTTCCAATAAGGTCTCATTTGTTAACATCAGTTAGTGCTTTAACATGAACTAATAATGAGCATTTTTACAGCAGTCATTAACCTTTTTTAATGTTAGTTAATAAAATGGTTTGTTTATGTTCACAGTGCATTAACTAATGTTAACAACTTTTCATTTTAATAATGTATTAGTAAATGTTGAGATTAACATGAACTATGATTAGTAAATATTTTAGAAGTATTTTTCATTTTTAGTTCATGTTAACTAAGGTTTACAAAGTTATACCAATTATTTATACAGCACATATCATATAAAATGATAACTGAAAGCAATAATTCATAATATAATATTTTTACTAACTCACAATTAATGATTGCACTAAATCACAATTGAATGCACCTTCATAAATTAATTTTAACTTACTTATAAATTTAAATATTATTTATTTTATGTCATTATTTTTCATTATTATTGCATTTGCCTTAGTGACAGCTAAATTATTAATTGTGAATATAAATGAAATAAAAACAGCCATTTTAACTGTTATGTGGGTTATTTGATGTATTTTGCCATTGTTTTCTTGCAAAACTTTTTTGTTTTCAACTCTGATTTGTGTCAAACTCACAAACGCGCAGACACAAGTGCAGTTTCCTGTTGTAAACAGCAGGCAGCGCCAGACTGATGCTGGATTTGCTCACATGGATGAGTTCACTGAGATTATTTGCCTTTTCCTTCTTTTAACTCACCCAGCATGCCGATACCCAGCATGAAGGCGTCCATGCCGTAGGGCATCACCCTGGAGCGGCCTCGCGCCGTACCTGTCGGTGACATCACTTCCTTCGGCTGTGCCTTTTTGCACTCCACCTTCAAAATCATAAACGAGTTCTCTTTAATATCAAGTTATTCTAGTTAATTCTAGACACCTTTCGAGACTTGTTTAAACACAAAATTGTGTTTTCTTGCAAAACTTTTTTGTTTTCAACTCTGATTTGTGTCAAACTCACAAACGCGCAGACACAAGTGCAGTTTCCTGTTGTAAACAGCAGGCAGCGCCAGACTGACGCTGGATTTGCTCACATGGATGAGTTCACTGAGATTATTTGCCTTTTCCTTCTTTTAACTCACCCAGCATGCCGATACCCAGCATGAAGGCGTCCATGCCGTAGGGCATCACCCTGGAGCGGCCTCGCGCCGTACCTGTCGGTGACATCACTTCCTTCGGCTGTGCCTTTTTGCACTCCACCTTCAAAATCATAAACGAGTTCTCTTTAATATCAAGTTATTATAGTTAATTCTAGACACCTTTCGAGACTTGTTTAAACAAAATTAGGAGAAGCATCTGAGACAAAATTGACATTGAAATTTAAATGAAATACAATTCCATTTTCCATTAGAGAATTTATTCCATCTTTTATTTTATTTTTAATTCTTGAAAGGAGTTTTAGAAGAAACATCTGAGATGAAGGTGATATTGAAGAATAAGTACAAATGAAAAGTCAATTATATTATCCTGAGTTATGAATGAGGAACTTTTGAGACCAGATTTGTTTTGTTTTTTATGGATCTTTTTTTCTTCACTTTTTATTTCTTCAAATGAATTTTACATTTGAGAGAAAGTTGACACTTTAAATGACTAAGAACTGAGAAACTCAATAAAGTCCATGGAGGTCTGAATCAGCAACATTTGAGCAGTAAAATATTCCTCAAGTAAAGAAACAAGAGAAATCACTAATGAAATCTCTTTAATATCTCATCAAGTTATTGTAGTAATTTCTAGACACCAATCAAGAATTTTGTCAAGCATCTGCGACAAAGTTGAAACTTGAAATATAATTATATAAAAGAGTCATTTTTGAGCAATTAAAATTTCCTTTAGTAAGAGAATGCATATTTTTTTGATAATCCAGTGATTTAAATACTTTATGTACACGTAACATTGCCATAATAAATTTGATATATAATGCATATTTTTGGATAACCTAGTAATTTAAATTTCCAAATTTCAAACTTTTATTTATTTTAAATTGTTTTACATCTATATATAGACGTTGTACACGTAACATTGCCATAATAAATTTGATATATAATGCATATTTTTGGATAACCTAGTAATTTAAATTTCCACATTTCAAACTTTTATTTATTTTAAATTGTTTTACATCTATATATAGAAGTACAGATAGATAGATAGATGATAGATAGATAGATAGATGATAGATAGATAGATATATAATGCATATTTTTGGATAACCTAGTAATTAATTTTACCTTGTATCAATCTTTTATTTTTTTAAATTTGTTTTACATCTATATATAGACGTACAGATAGATAGATAGATAGATAGATGATAGATAGATAGATAGATAGATAGATAGATAGATTTTTGTGTGACATTCTCCAAATGAGTTTTAGGAGAAACATTTGAGACGTATCATGAACGTATTAAAAAGGTGTTTTAAACACGCAGTCACACACACACACACACACACACATACAGACAGTGTTTCATAGCAGGACACACTCTCACCATCTTGTTGTTGATCTCATGAAAGTGGATCTCGCAGACCTTTTCCACCACGTCTTCATTCTCAAATGTCACAAAGCCAAAACCTGCAGAGCAAGGACACACATGCACTCTTTACCAATCACAAACATAGCATTGCTTTCAAACACTGAATCTAGTGTGTTTATCTTGTCCAGTTGCGTCCGATTCGATCCTGGCGTGACCTTTCCCTCTTTTACTTTCTCATTCTCTGTACTCTCTTTTGTTCTGTTTCCATCTGTTCATATATTCAGTCCATTCTGTCAGGAGGTTAGCTCCTCACCTGCTGCATTTACCTGTCCTACTCGACCCCGCCCACTCATCTGTCACTCACTACAGGCTCCGCCCACCGGCTGTCAGTCAGACTTTCCTTGCCAAAGAGAATGACGGTTTAACCTCTGAACTACTAACCAGCTCAGCAGCACCAAACCCATATTACCCTGCATGAACTTTTTAGCAATGCCTCTAAATAGAGAGGAGACTGACGAGAAGAGAAGATCTCTAATATCTCATCAAGTTATTAAAAAGCAACCTTTGAGCAATTATTTTTTCTTCATAAATCTGGTTGATCTTTTTTTTTTCTCCAAATGAAAGTTGATGCTTAACTGAAGTATAAACGAGAACTCAAGTATTATAAAATATTCCTCAAGTATAAGAGAAATCCCAAATGAGTTATTCTATTATATTCCTATATTCTATAAAATAACATATACTATTATATTATATATACTTATTCTTTACTATATTATTTCTAGACACATATTGAGACTTGTGTCAAGGGCACGTTTAGGAGAAGTTGATATATATTAAATGAAATATAACTCCATTAAAGGGGTCATATGATGCTGCTAAAAAGAACATTATTTTGTGTATTTGGTGTAATGAAATGTGTTTATGCGGTTTAAAGTTAAAAAAACACATTATTTTCCACATACTGTACATTTTAGTCTTTGCAACTTTACAGATCTTCTTTATGCACCAAGAGCTTGTAACACTCCAAAGAGAAAGGAAAAAATGAAATCGCATCATATGACCCCTTTAAGTCTTCTGAACTATGAGCCATGAACGATCAACCTTTGAGCAGAAAATGTGTTCTTTAATTCTCAAATAGAAAAGATAGTGAGGTTAATAGTTCATACTGAACTTTTGAGCAGTCAAATATTCCTCAATTTATTCTAGTTATGTCTAGACATCAATTCCATCAAATACATTAATTCATTAATTAAGAGAGGTTTCTGAGACAAAGCCGACACTTAAAATATAAATAAAAAATGAATATAACTCCATTAAGGTTCCTGAACTATGATACTGAGGCATAAGTATAAATGAGAACTCCATTATAAGTTATGAATTAGCAACTTTTTTGAAGTAAAATATTTCTCAAGTATGTTTAAGATCCCTTCATTCTAGTATTTCTAGACATCAATCAAGATATCAAATATCAACGTTGATATTGAAATATAAAATAACGACATTGTCTCCTTAACTATGAGCTATGAAAGAGAAACCTTTGAGAAATTAAATTTGACTTTAGAGAATTTACTCCATCTTTTATGTATCAGTTTATATCTTTTATATCATATATTTGAGACAAAATTGATACTGAAGCATAAGTATAAATAAATGAGAATGCCAATATGAATGTGCAACTTTTGTGCAATAAAATATTCCTGCATCTGAGGCAAAGCTGATATTAAAATATAAAGGAAATATAACTCCATTAAGTCTCCTAAACTATGAGTTATGAAAGAAACAATCTTTCAGCAATTAAATTATTTGACTTTAGTAAGGGAATTGTTTCCATCTTTTATTTATTTTATATATGATTTGATTTATTTATTTTATATTATATATGGATTTTTGTTTCAGTTCTTCAAGTGTTTTAGGAGAAACATCTGAGACGAAGTTGATACTAAAGCATACTAAAGCTTATGTCTCCTGAGTTATGAATGAGCAACGTTTGAGCAGTAAAATATTCCTCAAGTTCAAGAAGAGACGAGACGAGACTAGCATCAGCTCCTGAATGACTGCAGAAGCATGTAGACACTTGACTGCTGTTGTATAATTATATGACTCAACGAGGCTTTGAATGCAAGCGTGTGTATTTGCATGAGTGCGCGCCCGAATGCCGCCTTACCTCGGTGCCTGTTGGTGGTTTTGTCAAACATTAGCATCGCGTCATCAACCTGCAGACAAAACACACACACACACAAAAGAGAGGGATGAGACACTAAGCCATTACCCAGCATGAGGCTCTATTGTGAGGCTCTGGAGAAACAGAGAGGAGCAGCAGATGGAGGGGCCGAGCGGGGAGGGGGAACAGAGAGAGAGAGAGAGAGAGAGATGGATGAGAGAAACAGAAGAAAGAGAATATGGATGGAAGCGAGAGAAAGGAGCTGAAATAAAAGAAGAGAAAGCGATGGCTGCGAACACTTTGAAGCACCTCAGCTTCAGCAAACAACTTTCTTTGTTCTTGATGTTTCATAAGATGATCACAACTGGTTTAGCTTTAAGACCCATCAAATGGCAAGTTAAAAGATATAAATAAAAGTTCCTTCTGGAACTTCAAAAAGCGTAATCGTGCTTGATTTAAACGCTTGATTTATTTTCACATACATTTTTAATGCTGAAGGAAACGATATTCCAGATCATTTTGTCCAAGTAACTTCCATGATTTCTGTGATTATATAGGATTTTTAAAAATAATTTTACAGGGATATATATACATAAAAATATATCAGACAAATGTATAATGATTATAGAAATTTAAAAAAAAAACAGAAATATTTTATATCTAAATATTTTAGAGTGGAATATAACTAGAAATGATTATTGACTAAAAATGTCCATGACTTTTCCAGGTCTTAAAATTCTCTGATATCCTGTTGTACATGATTATATAATAATACTTTTTAATTTATTTTTTTATTTTTTTTATTTTTATTTTTTTTTACAAATTTTATAGAAATTCACACATAAGAAATAAATCAAGCTGATGAAATATTTTAGAGCAAAATATAACTAGACAATTTTATATTGACTATAAAAATTTCCACAACTTTTCCAGATCTTAAAATTCCCTGATATCCTGTTGTGTGTGATTACATGATGAGGATTTAAAAATAATAATAATAATAATAATAATTTTACAGTGATTCACACACAAGAAGCAATTGAAGCTGATAACATACTTTTGTCCATGACTTTTCCAGGTCTTAAAATTCTCTGATATCCTGTTGTACATGATTATATAATAATACTTTTTAATTTATTTTTTTATTTTTTTTATTTTTATTTTTTTTTACAAATTTTATAGAAATTCACACATAAGAAATAAATCAAGCTGATGAAATATTTTAGAGCAAAATATAACTAGACAATTTTATATTGACTATAAAAATTTCCACAACTTTTCCAGATCTTAAAATTCCCTGATATCCTGTTGTGTGTGATTACATGATGAGGATTTAAAAATAATAATAATAATAATAATTTTACAGTGATTCACACACAAGAAGCAATTGAAGCTGATAAAATACTTTAGAGTGAAATATACCTAGACCAATTTTTTTTTTTACTTCAAAAACTTTAATGACTCTTAAAATTCTATGATATCCTGTTGTGTAATAATAATAACAACAACAAATTTACAGTGATTTACACACAGGAAGCATTTCAAGCTGATAAAATATTTTAGAGCAAAGTAAAAATTTTCACTATTATTATTATTTTTCCAGATCTTAAAATGAACTCATATCCTGTTGTACGTGATTATATGATAGGAACTTAAAAATATATATAGAAATTCACACATGAGAAATAAATCAAGCTGATGAAATATTTTAGAGCAAAGACTATTTTATATTGACTATAAAAATTTCCACAACTTTTCCAGATCTTAAAATTCCCTGATATCCTGTTGTGTGTGATTACATGGCAAGCTTTTAAAAATATTTTTTTAGTGGTTAACACACAATAAACAATTCAAACTCATAAAATAATTTAGAGAGAAATAAACTAAAAATATATATGTTTAAATTATTTTACATATTGCACAAACAAAAAGCAATTCAAACAAATAAAATATTTTAGAGGAAAGCATAACCAGGAAAATTTATTTTTGCTATATAACTTACTTTTCCTTCAAATTCCCTGACATTTCTATAGGTTTTCCATGAATGTAATAACCCTGGAAATTGTTTGTGGAGAATACAACAGAGAAAGCAGCCCAGAAATAAAAAACGGAGGTGCAAACACATATCCCTCTCTCTCATTAAACGGACGTCCATGTCCACGAACATCTCTCATTCCGATCCCCTCCCGCCTCAGAGTTTGTGGGGGGAAATCTTTTCAATAACTCTCTCTGTCCTGTTCCCCCTTTCTCTTCAAACCCTCTCCAAAGTTTACTATTCCCATGGAGACTCTGCAAAGAATTTCAATTAGAAGAATTGACCCCCTCCCTCGCTTCTCCTTTCATGAACAGAACAGAGAGAGAGAGAGACGAGGAAATATAATATTATATGTATATATTTACAACAATATATGTAAATAATAAATGTGTGTATGTGTGTGTGTGTGTATATATTATATATATACATATATATATATATATAGCTGTCAAAAATGGAAATAAAATAATTAATAAAATAATTTAAAGTTTAAATAATAAAATAATATTAATACAAATATAAATAATAAAATGTAAATAAATAAATAATAACAAATAATTTAAAAATAAAAAGCCTAACACCACACTCACTTTAACTGTGGTAAAATCTTTGCTTTTGCTCACCACAGAGCGACAGCGAGCTGATAATGAGCGTGTGAATCTGTTCGCGGTTCTGTCCGCTTTCAACCGTTTGATGAAACTCAACACAACCTGTAACACGAGCATCGTGAAGCAACTGTTAACCGTCTCTTCTCCAGACCTGAGGCCTCATTATTCAGCGAGCGATGGCCTTCTCTTCAGGATTATACTGTCACTTCTGTCTGCGAGAGAGCTGTCGGCAGGACGGCACCAGTCGAAGCGCTCCAGGGTCACGTGGCCGGGTAGCGCTTTTCAGTGCCACCTGGTTAAATGACCATGGGAAAGGTCAAACACTCTTAGCCCGGATGAGCCGCTGTCAAACACACACTCTTAGACTCTGACATTTAACTATAACCCTCTTCTGCCCCCCTCCTATTCAAACCTTCATTGAGTCAATCACACACACACACACACACACAC
>NW_015660499.1:1225688-1229013 GCF_001515625.1 Sinocyclocheilus rhinocerous | reverse complement strand
CTTTTGCTCACCACAGAGCGACAGCGAGCTGATAATGAGCGTGTGAATCTGTTCGCGGTTCTGTCCGCTTTCAACCGTTTGATGAAACTCAACACAACCTGTAACACGAGCATCGTGAAGCAACTGTAAACCGTCTCTTCTCCAGATCTGAGGCCTCATTATTTAGCGAGCGATGGCCCGCTCTTCAGGATTATACTGTCACTTCTGTCTGCGAGAGAGCTGTCGGCAGGACGGCACCAGTCGAAGCGCTCCAGGGTCACGTGGCCGGGTAGCGCTTTTCAGTGCCACCTGGTTAAATGACCATGGGAAAGGTCAAACACTCTTAGCCCGGATGAGCCGCTGTCAAACACACACTCTTAGACTCTGACATTTAACTATAACCCTCTTCTGCCCCCCTCCTATTCAAACCTTCATTGAGTCAACCACACACACACACACACACACACACACACACACCCTCCCCATCTTCCAAATCCAATGGCACTGCAAAGTCAGGAGAAGACAGCGGGCCGACAGCTGCTGTGAGCATTAGCATGATCTGGTCTGATATGATAAATGACCAGTGTGATGCTTGTGTTTTGTTACAAACAATGAAAAAATAAGTGAAAGAGATGAAAAACTTGCTCTAGTCACCTATTAACCGTTCTGAAAACAGAATTAGGGATGAACCGATACTCATAGCTGAATTTTTGGATCATTTAAATTTAAATTTAAAATTTAAATTGACTTTCATACTGGAATTTCAAACTTTAGGACATAAATAATTGTTTACTGTTTGTTCTATGAACATGAATGAAACCTCAGATTCTTAAGGAGAGGTGTCTGTAAAATTTCCTAAGCAATAGGATGTACCTGGCAGATGATAAAAATCTCTTCGATTTAGACTGAAGGAGGGACTCGAGCCTCATCTAGAGAACAGAACATCTTCATAGAGATTCTATACATCTGGACTAGTAAGAAAGAACCCAGAACACCCTAGAAATGCCCTGGCAACAAACTAGAAAACCCTAGCAACTGCATAGCAACCACCCACTACACACTAGCATCATGCTTGTGAGTTTTACACAGGCACTGGCATATAAAAAATACTATCTGAATTTAAAAAAAAACTGATATTTTCTGATTGCAAAATCATAATTTAGAAAACAAACAAATAAACAAACTATGTAGGAAGATATGGTCAAAGATATAGCATCCCCACACAGAATGCATGAAAAAAGGTTTGAGAGCTGTGAAAAAATGGTAAAATTGAAATTGAAATAAATTAATTAATTAAATTAATAAATTAAAACATGTAAATAATAAAATAATATTAATAACAATTTAAATAATAACATTAAAATAAATAAATAAATAAATACATAACAAACCATGTAAAAATAACAAATTTATAAAAATAACAAATATAAATAGATGGAGATAAAGAGAATATTTACTAAATATAATAAACTATAAAAAATAATAACAAAATAATAATTATAATGAAATAAAACATACAAAACATAATTTTTTATATTGTTTCATTTTGTATTTGTGCCATTTGAATGTTTGCTTGTTTGTTTATTTATTAAGAAATTAATACTTTTATTCACCACGGATGCATTAAAATGATCAAAAGTGACAGTAAAGACATTTATAATGTTACAAAAGATTTCTATTTCAAATAAATGCTGTTCTTTTGAGCTAACTAACTAAATAGATGAAGAAAGGAAGTGAATAGTAAAAAATAAAAGTTTAAGAAGGCAATGCTTGAAAGATGACAGCTAAAACACAGCCTAAAATCATTTTACACATCAAATCGAGAAACACCTTCGAGACGAATTAAAACAGACAACTGTCATAGATGATCAGACAGAATAAACTGAGTTATTTAGTCTATAATCATCTCAGAAACAAAACACACTCTCTCTGTCCTCTCCAAAAACCACTCAGGGATGCAGCGGCAAGTGTCCCGTTTCTGTTTTATTAAACAAGAAGAAGGTAAGATCTCCAGATAAAACTTGATTTTTATGCTTTCCTCATCTCTCGCTCTCCTTTTAAACAGGCCAGCGGACAAAAGCTCCAGTGAAGCTCTCTAATCGACACCTCTCATGGCTGACTGCATGGAGACAAACTTTTCCAGTCTGTCCGTTCCACCGGCCCTCTCCCTCTCGATGTTTCATTCTATCCGTTGTTGTGGGTCGGAGCGCTTGGACTCTCACTGTACTTCGCTTCTGTGGGGCTGATCATATTCCAACTATTTTGGATTGTGCCTAACAGATCAGGACAATGGAGGGCAGCGAGTTTTCCCGGACAGGCTCGGACGGCCAGATTGTGTTCACAGCAACAAGAGCTTCTCCCACCGAACACTGCGAAGAGATACGCCAGTGCATGTGTGCAGCGTGTTTTTGATATCGATCCAACCGCTGAGTGAGAGGAGTGTGGAGGAAATGCTTTTTCAGAGATTAAACAAAGAAAAAATCTCCTAACTTTGTCTAAAACGCTTTCACAAACGTTCCTCTGTGCTTGAACGCCCCAAAATGGCATTTGCAACACATTTCACTTCTGTCTATGGGATATTTTGTTATTTTTCAGCATCATTACTCCAGTCTTCAGTGTCACATGATCCGTCAGAAATCATTCTAATATGCTGATTTGCTGCTCAAGAAACATTTCGGATTATTATCAATGTTGAAAACAGTTAGGGATAATAGGGTTAAAATAATACCAATTATTTAATACCAATTTCATTTAATAACAATTTAAATGCATTAAATTGATCCAATGTGACAGTTTATAATGTAAAAAAAAAATCTAATTATTGAAATATTTTTTTATTAAAAATGCTGTTCTTTTGAACTTTCTATTAATCTAAGAATCCTGAAAAAAAATGTTTCCACTAAATATTAAGAGGCAAAAACTGTTACAACATTGATAATAATAAGAGTAAGAATATTATTATTAATACCATTATTAATTTTTCAGCACCAATAATAATTTATCATAACTGAGCACAAAATCAGCATATTAGAATGATTTCTTAAGGATCATATGACAGTGAAGACTGCAAAACTGCATTTATTTGATCAAAATACAGTAAAAAAACAACAACTGTATATTGTAAAATATATTTTAATATTAATACTACTGCTAATAATACTATTAATAATAACAATAATTATTGACCATAATTGGTTGATTCCTGAAGGGTCATGTGACAATGAAAACTGGAGTAATAATCATAAAAATGCCGTTTTAAACCACAGGAACAAATTACATTTTAAAATATACTCATATAATTTTTATTATATATATATATATATATATATATATATATATACATATA
>NW_015660499.1:1224679-1225621 GCF_001515625.1 Sinocyclocheilus rhinocerous | reverse complement strand
TTATTCTACATTTATTTTAAATATTACTATTTTTACTGTAATATATATATAAAGAGATAAATTTATATAATTTATTTTACATTTATTTTAAATATGACTGTTTTTACTATATTTTTTATCAAATAAATGTAGCCTTGGTGAGCTTTTATTGGAGGTTAATTTTTCCGAACATTTTGAGTATAAATAGGAATAAGGATTTCATGTTGTCTTTAAACTTTGATCAGTGCCTTATAAAGTCTATCCAGCAGGCCAACAGGTGCACGAGGACACTAATACGTGTTTGTGGATGTGTTTGTGAGTGTGTGCACCGCTGAATCCACACGTGCATTTACATATTTAAAAAAAGAGCCCACATGCACCCGGTGTCACATTGAGATGTGTGCGGAGACAATAGGCCCAGCAGGTCACCGTGGAAACAAGCTTGAGAGGGTGGGGGGGGCAGCAGCTGTTGCATCAGATTAGTTAAGATTCCAAGACCCTCCCCCTTTACCAGCAGCACCTTCACACTTCATATAAGAGTGATTCTGTAGAGAGGAGCTACTTGAAGTGTCTTCCAAGCATGTTTCAACTAAACATTACCTCGCGTCTTGATCGAATCGTGGTCTTGATAAACCCTCAAATGGATATTTGTGTTTTAAAGTCAAAATGGACATTACAACATGAAAAACTTTCATGGAATATTTTTACAAAACTTCAACGCAATAGATGAATGAGTTAAAGGCAATATGAAAGAAAACTGTGTCTATTTACAAAAGTCTAGCATTCAAAATTCGGGGATCAGTAAGATTTTTAAATGTATTTGAAACATTAAAAGTCTCTTATGCACACCAGGGCTGTATTTATTTGATAAAAAATGCAGTTAAAACAGTAATTTACTGTAATTTTTTTGTAAAATACTCAAATTTAAAATAATAAAAAATGTAATATATATATATATATATA
>NW_015660499.1:1213666-1224641 GCF_001515625.1 Sinocyclocheilus rhinocerous | reverse complement strand
ATATATATATATATATATATATATACTAAATTTAATAAACTATATACAAATAATAATAAACAGAAAAAAATATATATTTTAAAAATTGTTCCATTCTGTATTTGTACTGTTTGAAAGTTTGGGGTCAGTAAAGTTTGTTTTTTTTTTGTTGTTTTTTTTGGAAAGAAAGAAAGAAATTAATACTTTTATTAAAAGTGACAGCAAAAAAATGTTTAATGTTATAAAAGATTTCTATTAAATAACTTTCTATTCATCAGAATCCCGAAGGAATGTATCACAGCACAAAAATATGAAGCGGCATGACTGTTTTCAACATTAATAACAATAATAAGAAATGTGTCTTGATCAGCAAATCAGCATATTAGAATGATTTCTTAAGGATCATGTGACACTGAAGACTGGAGTAATGATGCTGAAAATTCTGCTTTTCATCACAGAAATAAACTGCTTTTTAAAATATATTCAAATAGAAAACAGCTATTTAAAATTTTAATAATAATTCACAATTTTACTGTTTTTACTGTTTACATCCATAAACATTTTACAGGAAACGGTCCCGACCAGTGGTTTTGTGTCTATTTATGGTCCTTTTTACTTGTTGTTCTAATAGTTCTGGTTAGTTTAGAACAAATTAATAGGACGGCCACATCTAAAACTTCCCTTTGTACTGCGCGTCTTAATCTTTCTCCTCTTTTTCAAGGCCGTCCCCTTCTCTCGTGCCCTCAACCCACAGGAGGTGACACGGCCTCCCTCACTCATCTCATACGCTCTTCTCTTTCTTTAGTCCCTGTTGTCTACTATTCAACTCAGCAAGCCGCTCTCTCATGAAAGAAAAAGCAGCTAAACAAGGACTCCATCTCCAACTGGGACACCAATTCTTTACCGCCGACACCGAATATGACAGTAACAAATGGAACAAGTGGAGACCGACGGAGAATAAAAGAGATATCACGTGTGCATCAAAACACACAGACAAATTTACGTGACCTTTTCGTAATTGAAAATGTCAAATAACACACCAACATCAAGAGCACATTGTTGGGTGACACTACGGGGGACAAACAGTATTTTTCTGGTTCTTTTAAAAGTTGTATTATGTAGAACATTTATATAAACTAAGATGCCACTGATGTCACAACTCTTTAACACAGCTCATTAACATATGACCGCCCATATTTAAATAAGACCTATTCGGTATTCAGAAACTAGACTGGACCTGGCCTTTTCACCAAAGTCATGACTGTCATATGTAAGTTTAAAAGGTACAGTAGCAAAAACTGACTTTTTTAAATCTAAGGATCAGAGAGAGGCACATTTTACGAGAAAATAAATTTTTTTTACTTTAAAATTTCAATGTGTTACTTGCATGTGAATTCAACTTCAACTTCAACTTTATTTATTTATATAACTAAGTTGCCCAAAGTGCTTCACAATTGTGAAAATTGTTTGTGAAATTTACTAGCAATTTCTGAGTTGCCTTCTCAGTGTGGTAATGAAAACTAAAAGAAATGATGAAAGAAATGACACACTGGTGTAGAATACGGCCCTTGAACTCACCTTTCCAAACTGATCGAAATACTGTTTCACATCTTCGATGGTGGTGTTGACAGACAGTCCTCCAACAAAGATCTTCTTTGTTCTTGTTACCAGCTGAAAACACCAGAAAAAAAGACAAATAATGAGACAATTAAATAATCACGCAACTACAGGATTTTGTAGGACTTTCAACAAGAAAACTAGCATGCCATTTGAATACATATTTTTATATTTTTAAGGTAAGGTATGCAAAAGTCAACTATTTTGTTGAAAAAAAGAGTGTGTGTTCATTACATAAATAGGAGTTATGTATGTTATGTTACAAATTACAGTAACGCGTTACTAAGTAATATACCCTAAGTAATAATACCAAAACCTAGTGAGCTACTTTACTGTCTACACAGTTGCCTTCTAAGGGAGCATATTAGCTAAAAATGGAAACCCAGAAATGGAAACGAAAGGACTCTGATTTGGGACGTTCCACATAGGGAGAAACTCTGTCAATTTATTTACAATGAACACTTTTCCTTTGACTCACAGGGGGAACTTTATTTCAAGCTAACAAAGCAACAATGCACTAACATACATATTTTTGGTGTTTCTTGCCTTTATTTCTATAGGACAGTTGGGTGTAGACAGGAAAACGGACAGACAGAAAATCATTTTAATTTAGCTATTTTTCGTATGCTACTTTGGATGAAAATTCACTGAGCTGATCGCAATGCATTCTGACTTTATCTGATCCTTGAAGGGTACTTGCTACTTTAGCAAGGACACATAAAATTGATTTTAAAAATCTGTTCTTTCGAACATTCTATTCATCAGAAAATGCTGAAAAAAAAGGTTTCCACAAAACATTAAGCATTAAGTTAACTGTTTTCAACATTGATAATAGCAAAAATGTTTCTTGAGCAAGTAATAAGCATATCAGAATGATTTCTGAAGGATCGTGTGACACTGAAGACTGGAGTAATGATGCTGAAAATTCAGCTCTGATCAAAGGAATAAATTACATTTTACTATATATTATACAATAGAAAACAGTTGCTTTAAATTGCAATAATTTTTCACAATATTACTCTTTTTTACTGTATTTTTGATCAAATAAATGCAGGCTGGGTGAGCATAAGAAACTTTTTTGAAAAACATTTAAAAATCTTACCGACCACAAACTTTTAGGGGGGGGATGCCCCTGTATGTCTCATATCTCTCACTTCTTTTTGTCTCATATTTATATGATAAGCGTTTTGCCGCTTTTGTCCTGATTTGCACGAGTGCAGATGTGATTTGATACAACAGTTCAGTAAATAAGAAGTTAATATTGTGTTATATTCTAAACACAATATTGTGTGTTTTGTTCAATTTTGACGATGAAAATATTACCTATAAAGCCACAGCAGAACTGTTGCGCGTCTCCGAGCAACACAGCGGTGTTTAGCGATGAACAAAAAATACTACGATGTTTCTCAAATTATCTTCTTTTATGTTCCATACTTTATGTTAGACATTTAAACATTTAACACAATAATAGCTTTAAATGATTTTTGGGGGGTATTTTCGCTTTTCGCATCACCCTGTAATTAATTCGATTACAAATTTTAATCGACTGACAGCCCAATTATAAACATTTTTAGAGGTAATGTTTGTGACATTATCTTCTTTTATGTTCCATATTAGGCCGTTGTAGCCTAAACATTTAACACAATAATAGCTTTAAAGGATTTTGGGGGGGTATTTTCGCTTTTCGCATCACCCTGTAATTAATTAGATTAAAATGTTTAATCGACCGAAAGCCCTATTATAAACATTTTAGAGGTAATGTTTGTGAGCAGTGCAACTTATTGTTTTTACTTATTGTTCTAAAGGTTTTCAAGCGACTTCTATGCAATATAGTCACAAAGAAGGATCTTCGGAATTCTGCTGTCACATCGAGAAAACACAGATGATGCTTTAAAACGCTCACTAGGTTTCAGAAAAGAACCTGCGTGATGTTAACCTGAACGGAGACTTAGCACTCACCTTCGGCTGAGCTCTACGTGGGAAGGCCACCTTAGGGTCAATCTGAGAGAGAACGAGAGAGAGAGATTTGTTTAGCATGTGAATAAAGCTTCTTTGAATCCTGAGAGGGAATAATGACTGAGCAGAAATGTATTTATGGAATCTGAGAGACAAAGATAGTATTTTATAAATATTCTCAAAATTTCACAAACAGGCCAGTCAGTGTTTCCCAAAGATTTACTGATGTTAGCATTTCTAACATGCATAATGTAATCATTATAGGAAAAAATAAGCAGTTAGTCAGGACCTTAATCTGTAGAAAATGACTGATGCACTCACCTTCGGCTGAGCTCTACGTGGGAAGGCCACCTTAGGGTCAATCTGAGAGAGAACGAGAGAGAGAGATTTGTTTAGCATGTGAATAAAGCTTCTTTGAATCCTGAGAGGGAATAATGACTGAGCAGAAATGTACTTATGGAATCTGAGAGACAAAGATAGTATTTTATAAATATTCTCAAAATGCACTCACAGCTATTTCACAAACAGGCCAGTCAGTGTTTCCCAAAGATTTACTGATGTTAGCACTTCTAACATGCATAATGTAATCATTATAGGAAAAAATAAGCAGTTAGTCAGGACCTTAACCTGTAGAAAATGACTGATCTAGCAGATTGGTTTAATCTCAGTCAATGTTTTCTTTAAGCAATCCTTACCATGAAAATGTAAGTTACTATATTTGCTTTATATTCAATTTAATTTCTTTATTGATTAATGCCATAAAACATCACTTAATGCAGCTGATATTTCAACAAAATGTTGTACACAAAAAAAGGAAAGTCTGGCAGAATCTGGCAGGAAATGAAAGGTCCAACAGACAAATCCTCTGAAATATTTCCAGAGGAATTATATAAAATTCACACCACGTTTCAGGCCAGCGTGGAATCATCTGACCACTGCAAGTCATGTGAGAGAGATACAAGAAAAACTGAAAGAAAACTTTATGATTTATGCTTAAAGCTTTAATTTGTGCTTTTTTTTTCATTTTACAGGAAACGGTCCCGACCAGTGGTTTTGTGTCTATTTATGGTCCTTTTTACTTGTTGTTCTAATAGTTCTGGTTAGTTTAGAACAAATTAATAGGACGGCCACATCTAAAACTTCCCTTTGTACTGCGCGTCTTAATCTTTCTCCTCTTTTTCAAGGCCGTCCCCTTCTCTCGTGCCCTCAACCCACAGGAGGTGACACGGCCTCCCTCACTCATCTCATACGCTCTTCTCTTTCTTTAGTCCCTGTTGTCTACTATTCAACTCAGCAAGCCGCTCTCTCATGAAAGAAAAAGCAGCTAAACAAGGACTCCATCTCCAACTGGGACACCAATTCTTTACCGCCGACACCGAATATGACAGTAACAAATGGAACAAGTGGAGACCGACGGAGAATAAAAGAGATATCACGTGTGCATCAAAACACACAGACAAATTTACGTGACCTTTTCGTAATTGAAAATGCCAAATAACACACCAACATCAAGAGCACATTGTTGGGTGACACTACGGGGGACAAACAGTATTTTTCTGGTTCTTTTAAAAGTTGTATTATGTAGAACATTTATATAAACTAAGATGCCACTGATGTCACAACTCTTTAACACAGCTCATTAACATATGACCGCCCATATTTAAATAAGACCTATTCGGTATTCAGAAACTAGACTGGACCTGGCCTTTTCACCAAAGTCATGACTGTCATATGTAAGTTTAAAAGGTACAGTAGCAAAAACTGACTTTTTTAAATCTAAGGATCAGAGAGAGGCACATTTTACGAGAAAATAAATTTTTTTTACTTTAAAATTTCAATGTGTTACTTGCATGTGAATTCAACTTCAACTTCAACTTTATTTATTTATATAACTAAGTTGCCCAAAGTGCTTCACAATTGTGAAAATTGTTTGTGAAATTTACTAGCAATTTCTGAGTTGCCTTCTCAGTGTGGTAATGAAAACTAAAAGAAATGATGAAAGAAATGACACACTGGTGTAGAATACGGCCCTTGAACTCACCTTTCCAAACTGATCGAAATACTGTTTCACATCTTCGATGGTGGTGTTGACAGACAATCCTCCAACAAAGATCTTCTTTGTTCTTGTTACCAGCTGAAAACACCAGAAAAAAAGACAAATAATGAGACAATTAAATAATCACGCAACTACAGGATTTTGTAGGACTTTCAACAAGAAAACTAGCATGCCATTTGAATACATATTTTTATATTTTTAAGGTAAGGTATGCAAAAGTCAACTATTTTGTTGAAAAAAAGAGTGTGTGTTCATTACATAAATAGGAGTTATGTATGTTATGTTACAAATTACAGTAACGCGTTACTAAGTAATATACCCTAAGTAATAATACCAAAACCTAGTGAGCTACTTTACTGTCTACACAGTTGCCTTCTAAGGGAGCATATTAGCTAAAAATGGAAACCCAGAAATGGAAACGAAAGGACTCTGATTTGGGACGTTCCACATAGGGAGAAACTCTGTCAATTTATTTACAATGAACACTTTTCCTTTGACTCACAGGGGGAACTTTATTTCAAGCTAACAAAGCAACAATGCACTAACATACATATTTTTGGTGTTTCTTGCCTTTATTTCTATAGGACAGTTGGGTGTAGACAGGAAAACGGACAGACAGAAAATCATTTTAATTTAGCTATTTTTCGTATGCTACTTTGGATGAAAATTCACTGAGCTGATCGCAATGCATTCTGACTTTATCTGATCCTTGAAGGGTACTTGCTACTTTAGCAAGGACACATAAAATTGATTTTAAAAAGCTGTTCTTTCGAACATTCTATTCATCAGAAAATGCTGAAAAAAAAGGTTTCCACAAAACATTAAGCATTAAGTTAACTGTTTTCAACATTGATAATAGCAAAAATGTTTCTTGAGCAAGTAATAAGCATATCAGAATGATTTCTGAAGGATCGTGTGACACTGAAGACTGGAGTAATGATGCTGAAAATTCAGCTCTGATCAAAGGAATAAATTACATTTTACTATATATTATACAATAGAAAACAGTTGCTTTAAATTGCAATAATTTTTCACAATATTACTCTTTTTTACTGTATTTTTGATCAAATAAATGCAGGCTGGGTGAGCATAAGAAACTTTTTTGAAAAACATTTAAAAATCTTACCGACCACAAACTTTTAGGGGGGGGATGCCCCTGTATGTCTCATATCTCTCACTTCTTTTTGTCTCATATTTATATGATAAGCGTTTTGCCGCTTTTGTCCTGATTTGCACGAGTGCAGATGTGATTTGATACAACAGTTCAGTAAATAAGAAGTTAATATTGTGTTATATTCTAAACACAATATTGTGTGTTTTGTTCAATTTTGACGATGAAAATATTACCTATAAAGCCACAGCAGAACTGTTGCGCGTCTCCGAGCAACACAGCGGTGTTTAGCGATGAACAAAAAATACTACGATGTTTCTCAAATTATCTTCTTTTATGTTCCATACTTTATGTTAGACATTTAAACATTTAACACAATAATAGCTTTAAAGGATTTTGGGGGGGTATTTTCGCTTTTCGCATCACCCTGTAATTAATTAGATTAAAATGTTTAATCGACCGAAAGCCCTATTATAAACATTTTAGAGGTAATGTTTGTGAGCAGTGCAACTTATTGTTTTTACTTATTGTTCTAAAGGTTTTCAAGCGACTTCTATGCAATATAGTCACAAAGAAGGATCTTCGGAATTCTGCTGTCACATCGAGAAAACACAGATGATGCTTTAAAACGCTCACTAGGTTTCAGAAAAGAACCTGCGTGATGTTAACCTGAACGGAGACTTAGCACTCACCTTCGGCTGAGCTCTACGTGGGAAGGCCACCTTAGGGTCAATCTGAGAGAGAACGAGAGAGAGAGATTTGTTTAGCATGTGAATAAAGCTTCTTTGAATCCTGAGAGGGAATAATGACTGAGCAGAAATGTACTTATGGAATCTGAGAGACAAAGATAGTATTTTATAAATATTCTCAAAATGCACTCTCACAAACAGCACAAACAGGCCAGTCAGTGTTTCCCAAAGATTTACTGATGTTAGCACTTCTAACATGCACATTATAGGAATTATAGGAAAAAATAAGCAGTTAGTCAGGACCTTAACCTGTAGAAAATGACTGATCTAGCAGATTGGTTTAATCTCAGTCAATGTTTTCTTTAAGCAATCCTTACCATGAAAATGTAAGTTACTATATTTGCTTTATATTCAATTTAATTTCTTTATTGATTAATGCCATAAAACATCACTTAATGCAGCTGATATTTCAACAAAATGTTGTACACAAAAAAAGGAAAGTCTGGCAGAATCTGGCAGGAAATGAAAGGTCCAACAGACAAATCCTCTGAAATATTTCCAGAGGAATTATATAAAATTCCCACCACGTTTCAGGCCAGCGTGGAATCATCTGACCACTGCAAGTCATGTGAGAGAGATACAAGAAAAACTGAAAGAAAACTTTATGATTTATGCTTAAAGCTTTAATTTGTGCTTTTTTTTTTAAATATCTTTTTCAAATAAATGTATTAAAATAATATTTGTATTCTACTATGTTAATAAATCATTAGCTCATCCATGAACATGATTTCTGCCCGAGTCCCGTCGGATTGCATCGGCTGTGGGGATGAAGACTACAACTCCCATGATTCCACACTCAGTGACCGCGTCATCAAACTACGCCTTTGTCTCTTTGTTTATTTTGAAAACGCGCCCTCTAGCGGCGAAAATTACATATTGTGCCTTTAACTAGTGAACCATACATGATCATAATCCTGAAAATCTGGAGGGTCTAAATTGTTTATACAATTCAACATTAAGAAGCAATCAACAGAAATCAGCAGAATTTCATTTAACCCCACTAGACCAGACTATCGCCATCCTAATTCTATAACCATCTCTAGCCACCCCATGCCATGCAGTTATGCACTGCCATTGATCTAAATGACCCAGCTAGATTCATATGTGCTGCTAGCATACAGTAGCAAACTATTAGTGCGCTCCAGCAAGACTCTATGATGGTGATCTTGTCGGTGTCTATGGTTTAGTACTATGATTTCAACTCTACACTCATAGTCACCTTTTGATTCCAAACCTCGTCCCAACCTGTGCACCAAAAATACCAAACAGACACAAAAACATGATATAAAATGTCAGTCTCACAATGAAACAGTGTCACTCGTGCACCACCATCATTTAACCTCATTTTTCACAGGATTCTGTAAAGCGCTGGTTATCTTTACAGTCTTTTAAAGTGATTTTTAATGTGAAATCCTCTGCGTTTTTTTTTTTTTTTTGATGGACGATAAGTAGGTTAACATTACTGTCAATGTATCTAGTAGTTACATTTTCTTTACACTACTGCTGAAAAGTTTGGGGTTGGTAGGATTTTTTTACTTTTATATATGTCTCTTATGCTCACCAATGTTAGATTTATCTGATCAAAAATAAAATAAAATAATAAAATAAAAACAGTAATATTGTTAAATATTATTACTATGTAAAGTAACTGTTTTTTATTTGAACATATTTTAAAATGTAATTTATTCCTTTGATGCAAAGCTAAATTTTCAGCATCATTACTCCAGTCTTCAGTGTCACATGATCCTTCAGAAATCATTCTAATATGCTGATTTGCTGCTTAAGACACATTTCTGATTATAAATGCTGACAACAGTTTATGCTGCATCTATTTTTTGTGGAAAGCATGATACATTTTCTTTTTAGAATTCTTTGATGAATACAAAGGTAAAAGCAGCATTTATTTGAAATAGAAATCATTTGTTACACTATAAATGTCTTTACAATCAATTTTCGAGTAAGTTAACACTTAACGTATCCTTGCTGAAAAAAGTATTAGTTTCTTTTTTTTAAAATCGTACTAACCCCAAACTTTTGAATGGTTGTGTATGTTAGCACATTATATTTGAGCGTGCCAGATAACTACAGTACAACTAGATTTCAATATTATCTGAGGAAAACAGTGACTTTTGGAATAATCCTCTGTGATGCAATGGGTTGTGTATGTTAGCACATTATATTTGAGCGTGCCAGATAACTACAGTACAACTAGATTTCAATATTATCTGAGGAAGACTTTTGGAATAATCCTCATGTTGTGGATGGTTGCCAAGGCGTTGCTATGCAGTAAATAAGGCGTTCTGTGTGTTATTTTAGTGCAACGTCCGATAGTTTAGATAGTAATAAGTTAACACACCTCTTCTTAAAAGGCTGTATAATTTGAAGAATCATTAAAAATGGTGAAATTTAATTGTAAAAGATTTAATTCCTATGGTTAGAGGTTTAAAAATATATGAACATACTGTTGGTTTAGATATTTGAACATTCTGTTTCCTTCAAAACATCACAACATCCGAGAATAACCTAAACTTTCCGGAATCCAAAATGAGGTCAGATATGACACTGCTACAGTTTTTGCTATCAGACCGAGAGAACAAACTGATAGAAACACAAGTGCATGTGTGTGTTGTCAAAGGCTACTCTTTTTACAGGTTACTGGAACAGATCTGTTTCCAAACATTCAGCGAGACAATCCTCTTTTCAGGCCTGAGGGCAGGCAAAGCCTATCCCAACATCCAATCTCTGCCCCGAGCCGAGAGGGAGGAGATACGGGGAAAACAGATAGAGAGAGAGAGAGAGAGAGAGAGAGAGAGAGAGAGGAGAGGAAAGGGTGAGGGCAAATTAATCAGCAAAGACAAAAAAGTGAATGAAAACAACAAAGGAGAAGAAAGAGAGAGAGAGAGAGGGAGCAATTCAGCTAAAACAAAACCTGCTAGTGAAAAGCTGAGGGTGTTGATTGTGTGTGTGTGTGTGTGTGTGTGTGTGTGTGTGTCTGTGCGTGTGTCAGGAAGCCCCCTCCGCTTTCATTAATTATGAGGACAAAGATGAACCCCAAACAGATGGGACGGAGAGAGGTCCACCCCCTCCTGAGCACAAACACACATACACACACACACACACTGCCTTTTACTCCACACAGTCATCAATAAACTAAACCAAGTATACTTCATATTCACTCTTTACATCTGCTTCCACATCACTTTACACACACAAGAGCTCATGTAGGCCTACACTTTAAATTTCATTTACATTAAGTTAAGCATCACTATTACCACTCAAATAATGAGTGATTATAGTTAGTTGATTTGAACAAATATTGTCAAATATTAAAACTCAGCGAGTTCAGCATCCTGCAGAGTTTGAGCTTCATGAATGATGTGCTTTTACTTTTACTAAGCCATTTACTGGACATAAAAACATCCTAAATACCATTAAAGAACATAACAGTAAAAAAAAAAATCATAATTATGAGGAAAATGTGTGTGTGTGTGTGTGTGTGTGTGTGTA
>NW_015660499.1:1195836-1213531 GCF_001515625.1 Sinocyclocheilus rhinocerous | reverse complement strand
TATATATAAATACAAATCTATATAACATTCTATGTAATATACATCTACATCTATATTATACAAAAGTATTACATACTAATAATATATTTTAATAATAATATTATATTTTATTAATAATAATAATAATTTTTATTCATTAAATATGTTACATTTTATATTGTTATATTTTTTGAAAGTGCTTTTCATTAACTGTATATACATATATAAATTTATATTTATAAATGTAATACCTTTTTATTTCTTTTTATAAGGTTAAAATAATTAAAGGTTTCAAGAGTAGTAAACAGTTATCAATATTTTATACTGTATATTTTAATGTTTTGATGCCACATTTCTGTGGAAGTGATTTACCTTTGTGTTAATGGTAGTACCTATAATTTTGGCCATACATAATATCAATCATAATACGTTTTGTTTTGGGGGTTTTTATATACAGCAACATTAACAATGCATATTGTTCCTAAGCTGCTTTACAAGGAATATTAGTAGTGAGCAACATAACAGTGATGGTAGAAAAGGAAAAATCCTTTGTTGTTTAAGTAGAAGAAGCTGGCACATGTATAAACCAATTTATACAAAACAGTCATTATCAGCATAGGGAAACATTTATATATCACTGCACCACTACGTTAAAACTAAAGGTGTTTGATTGTGAACTGCTGTTGTATATGGGACTGGGCCATCAAGGTCACTGTGCATGAGTGAACAATGGCAAAGCAATTAGCTAACGATGCTCGTTAATGAGGCTCAACAACCCCACACCGTGACCAAGATGGAACAAAGGTGAGTGTGTGTGTGTGTGTGTGTGTGTGCTGACACGATGCAAAATCTCAGGAGAGGCTTTGGCTTCAGCCATGTAGCTACATCGGAAATGCAATCCAGTTTGTTTCCCTCAATCCGATTAGTTGCTTTGGCGATCCATACTAATTACGGACAGGGAATTCTCTCTCTCTCTCTTTCCGTCCATCCCGCAGCTAGCACCTCGTCATGCCGTCAGCATTTGAGAGCTAATCTCCAGAATCTACCGCTAAACCGTCACACACACTCGTACACGTCAATGACGCACTCAAGGCCTCCAGCGGGACTCTCATCCAAAACATTTCAAGTGTCCTTGTGCCAGTTCTCCACGATGCACAACGCAGGACTGTCTCTAGCATGCAATTAGCTCACGATGCTCGTTAAGGAGGCTCAACAACCCCACACCGTGACCAAGATGGAACAAAGGTGAGTGTGTGTGTGTGTGTGTGTGTGTGCTGACACGATGCAAAATCTCAGGAGAGGCTTTGGCTTCAGCCATGTAGCTACATCGGAAATGCAATCCAGTTTGTTTCCCTCAATCCGATTAGTTGCTTTGGCGATCCATACTAATTACGGACAGGGAATTCTCTCTCTCTCTCTTTCCGTCCATCCCGCAGCTAGCACCTCGTCATGCCGTCAGCATTTGAGAGCTAATCTCCAGAATCTACCGCTAAACCGTCACACACACTCGTACACGTCAATGACGCACTCAAGGCCTCCAGCGGGACTCTCATCCAAAACATTTCAAGTGTCCTTGTGCCAGTTCTCCACGATGCACAACGCAGGACTGTCTCTAGCATTGAATTACAAACTGAAAACGTTTAAAAAGCTAAAATTGTCCGTAAAAAAGCATATTATGCACAAGCATTGCATGTTAAAAACAGAGTTAAATACATAAACACATGAAGCCACAAGCTATAAAGAGACATACGTTCTTTACAATGCTTTCATTTTCTGACTCGCGCATGTGATCCGCTCCGTGCTATTGTGTCTCTGGACCGGAGCAGAGTGTGTGTGCGGTGCGGTGGTTATAGCGTGACAGCGCGAAACCAGACTTCTTTTTTTCCTCAATGGAAAGCATATTTACACTGTTTGAATCGTTCCCTGTCCCCTATATAGTGCACTACGTGCCATTCACTGTACAGAAAATACTAATTCTGTGGACAAGTGACGGATTTCAGCCGTGGCTTCAGCGTCTATTTTATAGTGTAGGGGGCGGGCGCTTCGGATTCTAGAGAGCATTTGATTGGACAGAAAGTTTGATGAGAAGCTGAAGTACGATGTGATGTCAAAAAAATCGTTGAGCCGTTTTGGGGGAAGTGACGAACTGAAAGCTTTGAATGCTTATATCTTCTAAATGCGAATTTTGTCACTGTTTTGGAGCACACTGCCTTATAGATAACCTTAAGACTAACATATTGATACTAACACCCAAAAAACTTTAATTTTGATTTCATGGGGACTTTAACACTTACTGGACTGAAGCAACTTTGGTTTACTTGATTATTCATAGATCATTTTTAGAAAAATCGTGTTGAAATGTGAGGATCAAATATGATCATCAGACATTTGAGGAACATTTATTTGGTCATCTCTCAATCATCATTGTATTGCATTGCATTATATGTTTAGAAACTACAGAGCTTATAAATATTACCTTATTAAGACATTATTGGGAGATTTTATGTCAGTAGTCTGTTACACTGTTATAAAGATCTCATTGATTTACATTAAAAGCTGAATTTTATCTTGCTTTCTGGCCATATAAATATTAGTAACTGCACCAAATTGCATATTTTTGCTCAGTTTGGGCCTTAGAATAAATTTAGGTGTTTTATTCCCCTTATATTCTCACTATATCATGCTATATGAGGCATAAAAGCCTGATGTATCAAATATGATACTCAACAAAAACCACATACAAACCTTTTTTAGATGTTTATTTTTTTTTTTTTTAGATTTTGTCTAAAAGTTCAAAAAACTGTTCCATTTCAATTCCATTACATTTCTCTTGACTGTTATGCATATGCCAGTCTTTACAGGGTTAAGATACAACTCAGTTTTTTTTTAAACACACAAATAAAACTCTCACATAGTTTGCACACGGCAAAGACGTTATATCCGATTGTTCTAGAAATGCACATCCTGTCATGTCTGTTTTGTAATTTAGCCTTATTTTTACAAGATTTGACAATATGACCTCTCGTTTCCAGAGCTCAGACACCCCTCTACCAGCCTATCCTCTTTCACTCGTTCTTCTGAGGGCCGATAGCATGAAAAAACACTCTCAGCATGGCACATTCTTTCTGTTTTCAACACGGACCCTTTCACAATATCTTCTTTTCAGCTCCTCGCATGGATGGCAAATGCAAAGAATAGGCAAACACCCAGAAAAGACTACAGAAGGACTGAAAATGTGGACGGCATGGAAACGCTTTACTGTTACATGCAAAACTTTACAGTACCACATCAAATATCAAATAAAACAGTACATACTGCCATCTGCGTTGCAGACTGTTGACGATTCCTCTGCAGTTCTGCTGGAATCTCAAAACGCAGCTGAAGTGGACGAGGAGCTGTTTGCACAATAGTCTTATCTATCAAAATTGCTTCCTGTTTTTGCGAATCCCTCCCCACACAGCATTTCAGACCCCACTGGAGTGACCTAATAACCCACAGCAACCCCACCAAAACATTAACACAACAGAGCCTCAAATACCATACGAAAAGGCCATTCAAACCCATCAATACACAATTAACACACTGATTAGCCTTTGCATCGCAGCACAGAAAACAGAGTTTTGCTGTATAGGCTACCTGTAATGGAGATTTACATCACAGCTATCAGAATCAACATGTTTTTATATTGTGAAATATTATTACAATTTCGAATAACTATTTTATTCCTGTGATCAAAGCTGAATTTTCAGCATCATTACTCCAGTCTTCAGTGTCACATGATCCTTCAGAAATCATTCTAATATGCTGATTTGCTGCTCAGAAAACATTCCTTATTATCATCAATGTTGAAAACGCTTCATTTCATGCTTCAAAACAGCAGCATTTATTTGAAACATAAATAACTTTTGAACCATTTCAAATGTCTTTACTTTGACTTTTGATAATTTAATGCATCTTTACCAAACAAACGTTTCAATTTATATATATAAAAAAAATATCAAACTGACCCCAAACTTTTGAACAGTAGTGTAAGTTTGCATAAAAATTTCCCTAGTTGTTGTCTAATATGAACACCAGCACAATTCACGAGACCTTAGACATAAATTAGTATTATATTTACTTACTTAATACACTATAAAAAATGAGTGTAATTTTAACTGTAAAATACTGTAAAAACGCTACGGGGAAAAAAAATGTTGATAGGTTAACAGTAAGTTCCTGTACTATATACAGGGAAAAACTGTAAAAGATCTAACCAGACATTTCATGTAATTTTACAGTAAAATGCTGTTAACTGTACAATTATTAGAAGTAAAAAAAATAACAAATCAACATATAATTTACAGTAAAAAACTGTAAACTGATATTCCCAGAATTCCCTGCATGACACTCCACATTTGAAAGTATTTTGTTTAAGTAATCGTGTTTCTTAATAGTTTTGTCATGTTTGTTATCAGTTATGTACATCTTCTGTTGTTTAATGAATGTTTATTGAATTATTTAAGTGTCACGTGTTACCATGATGGTGTTTAGTGTTTGTGTGAATGACTCTGTGCACCTTCTATATATTAGTATATACTTCAGATTGTGGAAAAGCTACTTGTGATGAACATATTCTTCATATTGCTGTCTCTTTTACCACCTTTCTATTTTACCGGTTGTCAATTTATGTTAAAGATACAAAACAGATTTTAGTAGCAGTGTCCATTGTTGAACTGTTTCTTGTTTGTAAATTACAGTTTTATACTGTAAAATTTACAGTTTGTTCTGTAAATGTTTTTACAATTTTACTGTATTTTTTACTAAATTATTCTGGCAACCACAGCTGCCAAAATTTTTTTTTTAAAAACTACAGATTTTTTTTTTTTTTTTACAGTGTAGACACATTGTTGAAGAAAAAAACTAACTTTTTCTAGTTATCATTTCTAACCCCTTTTTCAATAACATCAATTTCCTAAAGGATAAATCCTGGCCTTAATTTTAATAAGATTCACTAATTAATACATCACATTACGAAAATAAAACAGATTGCATGCAAACGTTGACTTGAAGCCACAAAGTATTATATTCTAGATTAGAATTTCTCTCGACTGTTAAAAATAAATCTTGTCTTCATACATGCCAGTCTGTCCTTCTTCGTCATGAATTAAAGTGAAAAATACTTTAGACTTTTTCTTGAATTGCATAATCATTTCAAACTGCGAATGATGCAACACTGATGCCATAGATTTTTCAAAACAGAAAATAAAGAGATTGTACACATGCATTATTCTACACATCTACACCATCAAGTGTTATGGAGGGTCACAGCGGTTAATGGGCGTGTTTAAGAGTGTGTGACACTCTCGGATATAACCAACAAAGTTGTCATGGTGATGATAGTCCCACATGGCGACCGAACCCAAGAGACTGAAGTGTTGCCAGGCTGAGTCTCTCCACGCAGCAGTAGTGTTTAAGTCACCATCAATAGTTGTAAATACTCTTGCAAAAACATGCGTATAAACATGATTCGGCTAGCCTCATTCTTTAATGTGAAAGGACTGGGAACAGGCCACGACACAGCCCAAATTTTACAACAAACAAATACACACACACACGCATCTTTTAAGGGGTCTGTGGCATCTCTGTAGTAAAGCTCTGGTTTTGTCTGCTGACACACCCACACAGATCTGACAAAGGACCATCAGTGACGTCCCAGGACTCACATATTCAAACACAACCAGGGCACTTATTCAAATACAGCTACTAGCAAGCACGCTACTCTGTGCAATGCGGTCAAAACTGGACAAAAAGTTCTGGAGCTCAACATGTATTAGGTTTCATAGATTTACAGGCCGCTTTCATTTCCATTAAAATCCCCACGGTTTGGTAATTGTGCCATATTAATACTAAAGTATTCTGAAAAATATATTAGCATATATTCAAACTATTCCATGCCATTTACATTGGTGGTTCTCAACTGGTGAGTTACACGTCTGTTCTGATCGGGGGTCACAGACATCAGGCAAAACTAATATAACAAAATTAAAGCATACAAGCATGCATAGTCATAACAGCAAAAAAGCTATTTTGTGATGTTTTGTTGTTGACGTCAAATGCTGTGCATCCGATCAATCTTTACAGTACTACAAATTCACCATCACTATGGCTAATACTAAAATAACATTTATTTTGTATATTTGTATATTAATGTGTTTGGCTGGTAAATCACTTCAGCTGTTGGTTATGCATTATGCATTGTCAATCTTCCTATTCAGCCAATGTCATGTTAATAATTTTGCATATTGCTTGATCTATGCAGCTGGTTTAATACATTTCAGTGTTTGATTTAAGATTCTCAAATCTGGCTTCTGAGGCAAAACCAGTTGAGAAACATGATGCAAATTATTAGATTGTGATGAATATCTAAACCTTCTTAATGCATATGAATAATATTAATAATAATACTAGAAACACACTTAAATACAAGTCTCAAATGTGACTGCAGTACATTATCTAAAACAAAAACAAGACTCTAAGTCTTTGGTTTAGTAATGGTAATACTGAGATATTTTGAAAACATAGTGAATTGGTACTGCATGGTACTTCAAAGAATACCATTGCATTAGCATAATCATGGTATATTTTTTATAATAACAGCATGTTATTTTTGTAATAATAATAATAATAAAACTAACTTCTGCAGAGTTTCTTAAAGTATATACATGCATCTACACAAGGCTTTTGGAGTGTTGATCGAATCCTAGAAGATTTGGAAAAGTTTGATTCTGCCCCGTTTCGCTCCCCTGGTTGCTATGACGATGAAAAGCGCGAAAGAACGCTTTCATGTGGCGCGCTCTGCGCCAGACAGACCTGCAGGAACGGACCTCGCGCCTCGTGCATGTGGAGTTAAAATGATCTTAGGAAACGAAAACCATCGAGAAGCATTCATCCGATCGAAGTGCTTAAGAAACAAACTGCAGAATATGAAGCAGCTGCTTCAAAAACAAAGAATAAGCCTGATGCAGGTGTGATGAAATACTGACCCGTATAGAGCATGCAGAACTACTTCTTTCTAGATTGTATCTAGAAAGAAGTAACAAACAAATCACTGCTATGCAGAATAATAAAAAACGATAAAAAAGCTCACTGTTTTTGAATCCAGCTCGTGTCTGTTTTGGGCCAAAACATTATCCACACCGGTCTGGTCTACGTAGGTGACAAATCCAAACCCCCTGCGCAAAAGCATAACATTACGCATAAGAATTAAGTTACAAACAAGTCAGCAGCGGATGTGCGCGCGCCTCCCCCTCACCTCGACCGCTTCGTAACCGGATCCCGCATCACCATACACTCCTTCACCTCGCCGAATTTACAAAAGTATTCCTTCAGCCCCTCTGGAGAAAGAAAAACACAATGCATTTATTTCATAGCAGCAGTTTAGTGACGCAAATCATGTTTGATGTACCTCAAACAAAAAGCTTGCTGCTACTAGATCAGCATTGAGACTGCCCATCCGTGACCACTTTGCGTCTCAACAATAGTGCTCATTATAAAGCTCTGGTAAGCATTCTTATTATAATGTTCTAAGCTAAGCTGAGTATTTGAATAACAACACAGGCGTGCACAGTGCGCATGCAACCAGAGATTTTCCACACTGCATGTTGCATTTATTCAACCACATCAGTGCTTCCTCAATAGCGCCCTTGCTTTCACCTCAAATCACCACCAGCTCACTATATATATATATAAATATATCGTCTGGAGTTTTCGAGGAAGTATTGCAAGAGAAGTTTTAAGATAAAACAGCCCATTGATCTATAAATATTCACCTATGTAAACGATATAGCTATTACGCATTAGGCTCGTGCTTTGAATGCACGCTTTGATTTCACGGAAACTATTTGCTTTCTGTTTCTAACCAAACAATCATAGAAAGAAGAAATGCTCCTACGAGCTCACAGCAACCCATGCATTAGACTTTTTGTGGAAGTAGCACGCAGGACAGAAGATCACGCGTGTCTCACCTTGTGTCGTCTGCCAGCTCAACCCGCCGATGAACATTTTGCTGAAAGGTGAAAAAGAGAGTCAGATCAGACATCTGAAAGTCTTCTGAAACGCTATTGATTACTGGTGCATGTGTAAATACAGTAATCAACACCCTAAAATCGTAATGAATCAAGTGGAAAAGTGAAATTCGGCCATGATGGATGGATGGGTGCCGTTATTTCCAATCCAAACGCAGAATTGATTCTTTCCTCTCCGTTAAAAAGTAACAAGTTCGATCATCCCCGTTTGAAAAAGCGAAATGGAATGTAATAACATAATGTGTTGGAAAAAATTTAACACTTCCAATTGTAACAGATGGAAACAATGTAACAGCGCGCGTCCTGGAAAGGGGGAACATGGAAACAATGTAACAGTGAGGCTCCTGGCTGTTACATTGTTTCCATTTTCGCTCTTTCGTAAAGGAACCCGCGCTTGTGTCTTTTGTCTCCGGTGGTCTCTTTCCTCCTGGTCCCAAAACTCTCAGGTTTAAATGAATAGATGTATATATAGATCTCCCGTTCGCGAGGAAAAGCCGAACAGAGAGGAAGCTTTACCAGGGGTCGTGTGGGGAGTCCTGCGTGGAGGACGACAGGCTGCTCTGACTCCCTTCTGTGTCCATTCCCGTGTCCCTCTGTTGCCCGGACTGTGATCCGAAAGGGAGCCAGGACTCTCCAACTCAAGAGCGGGTGGCCCGAGGGGGTGGGGGAGGGAGGGCCCGTCTGGAGGAGGACGGGCCAGGCGTGGATTTTGCACACACTGAGGCACCGCCTCCCGTTTGACTTTTCCCGGACTCTCGTAGTTTGCTCCGCCCCTCTTTCTCCCCGGCCCTGCCCGCTTTCATCTGCTGTCGTACAGTAGCGGAGCAGAAACGTGGTCTGTCTGAAGAAAGAGAAAGCCAGACAGACAGACAGACAGACAGACAGACAGACAGACAGACAGATAGACAGATAGATAGATAGATAGAGTAACACTGTTGTGTCTATTGTGTGTACCACCAACCAAACCAACCCAGCGCTGTCTACAGCCAAGCAGCATCCAATATCATACAGCATCAGGCTGAGTTTTGGTGATTGGTAGTCTGGATTCCTGCAGGCCTGAATAGGCACTAAGTCAGGACCAGGTGATTGGTGGTTTGCATGCGTGGGTGAGGCCAACAGACTGACCACAACCATTTGTAGTCCTCAGGGAGGTGTGCATTGTTCCTCATAAACAACAGCATCTCACGTGGTATTGTTGTCATTTTAATGTTTTGTTATTTCGTGATTTGTTGAAAATAAATAAGTACTGACATGCAGAGGGCAGGCTGGAAAAATAGTCGAATAATTTGGAATATTAAAGCCCGTTTCAAAATATATTTACTGTCTCTGAACACATTTACTTTAAAACATAATTTAAAAATGAACAACTATGTGCTTCACAAAACATCTCATAAGTAAATCAAATGTGGATTTTATGTTTCCCAATTTGTTAACGTCAATAAAGCACAAGAAAAAATGACATCTGTATGCAAAAAGCATGCATCTCTATGACATCTATATTAAATCATAGTGTTATCCAAAGCAACTTGAGGAAAAGCAAAAGCAATTTATCATACAAAAGCCAACAATATCAGCAGTTATATTAAGAGCACAAAAGCTAGAGCAGAAATGCACCTACAAGTACATCTTAGATATATGAAACCTGATATTTCAGTGGAAGACAAGAAAACAGATACAAAGTGAAAATCTCAATTATCAGATTAAAAATAAAACTCATGCTCCAAAAGTTTTGAGAGCAGTTCGTAGGCCGAACAGGTAGGAATGCATGCCACAATTTGTAAAAAATGTGCGTGCTTATGTATCACGGCTCAAGAATTTGTCAGCGCGGTTGCCCTGTGTGTGTGTGTGTGTGTGTGTGTATGTTTGTGTATTTGATTGTGGTCTCAGGATGAGTGTGTGTGTGTGTGTGTGTGTGTGTGGAGAAGCAGTATGTAGGACAGCGCCCCAGTGCTCCCGACTGGAGCTATGGGCGTGCTAAATTTCTGCATGCATGATCAATGGCTTTGAATAAAGAGAAAGAGGGAGAGGGGGAGGGGAAGGAATTAGTTTGAAAGGGGGTTGAGAAGAGGCTGAAAACAGAATGATGAGACAAGATGCATTTATGACAAATCTGGACCTCATGCACAGGCCTCATTATGAGAACTGCGCAGCAAAGTACCTGAACAGTGGGTGACAATGACTGATGTACATCTGTTTACATATGCAACTTTTATTCTTTTGCATTGCTGACGGCTTAAACACTGTCTGGTTAGGACATGACAGGACAGGAGTCGATGAAGCAGGTACTGGAATGGCACAAAAGAGATAATAAGTCATAACACAGATAAATAAGATTAACAGAGCCATGGCATCTTTAAAGAGGGGACTGGGGGTAGTTGTCACAGAGGCTATGCAATTTTGAGTCAGAAGTTCAATTACACAAACGCTTGTTTTCTCTAGCAGTGCATCTAGTTCATACCTGCCATAAATTGGGATTATTTTTGTGAATTCTGTCTTCTAAAATTACATTCCCATCACATTCAACAAGAAAAATAAGGGGGGGGGGGTCAGAATTGTGACAAAAAAATTGCACTTTTTTTTTTTACCTTTTTTGTTTATTTATTTTTTTATCCCATGGTGGAAACACATTTTCATAGTTTCACAAGTGTTCTAATTATATATAATTTATTAATTACAATTTATGTTGGCTTAAACAATATGCATGTTACCTTTCATATTAATATCTATAACATGAAATACAGTATTACATTTTGCCAACCTAAAGTGACAACTTACCCCATATAATGTGGCAACGTGTGGTAAATGAAAAGAAACTGACTTTAATGAAACCCACCCAGAGAAATATTTACTGGACTCTTCACTATGCTTTTTTCCACAATAACGTTGATTGATTTAGCCTTGCATTATGAAAGTTTAATATATCATTAAAAAAAGTCCTATGAAACATGATGACGAAATGTTTTGCTCTGTTTCTTCCCACTCTTTTTTGACCCAAACTTGCACAGTCACACAAACTAGTGTGATTTTCTTGGCCATTCATCACTCCTGTGGCTCTTTTGACCCTTTGCTCTTTAACCTCAGTCAATCCTGAGACCTGCTCCCCGACTCACTGATTCTGTTAAGCAGGAAAGTCGGCCTAACTTTTTGTCTTTTCCTCCTTTGTGTTCTTTTTTTTTTTTTTTGAAAGAAATCACTTATGCTCACCAAGGCAGCATTTATTTGATCAAAAATATAGTAAAACCGTAATATTGTGAAATATTATTACAATTTAAAATAATGATGTTCTACTTGAACATATTTTAATCATTTATTCCTGTGATCGAAGCTGAATTTTCAGCATCATTACTCCAGTCCTCATTGTCACATGATTCTTCAGAAATCATTCTATGTTGATTTGCTGCTCAAGAAACATTTCTTATTATTATCAATGTTGAAAATGTTGTGTTTTTGCTGCCTATTTTTATTAGTTTGTTTTTTTTTTTCAAAATTCTTTGATGACTAGAAAGTATTTTTTAATACAAAAAAAGCATTTATTTGAAAATACAATTCTTCTGAAACATTATAAATGTCTTTACTTTTATGATGCATCCTTGATGAATAAAAGTAACAAAAGTATTGATTTTTCTTTTATGACAAACATCATTAGGATATTAAGTAAAGATCATGTTCCATGAAGATATTTTGTAAATTTCCTACCATAAATATATCAAAATTAGTAATATGCATTGCTAAGGACTTCATTTGGACAACTTTAAAGGCGATTTTCTCAATATTTTGATTTTTCTGCACCCTCAGGTTCCAGATTTTCAAACAGTTGTATCTCAGCCGTCCTAACAAACCATAAATCAACGGAAAGCTTATTTATTCAGATGATGTATAAATCTCAATTTCAAAAAATTGACCCTTATGACTGGTTGTGTGGTCCAGGGTCACACACACACACACACACACACATTTACTCAATAAAATAATTACACAAAATGGCAAGTAACACATTCAATTAAATGTGAAATTTAAAATACTGAAATAGTATATTCTTGTCAAATGTACTCCAATTTTTACCATCTATATGAATATTCATATTGAGTTCATATTGAGATCTCTGACCTGTAAATGCTTTATCAATATTGTAAATGTTTACAGTCATGCCAATAAAGCTGACTGACAGATACAGCTGAACGTGTATCTGTTTGCGTGAGTGACTGCAGCAAAAGGTTCAATTTAGATCTAGACTACCTGTAAATCTTTCCCTCAAAAACATTAAGTTGCCAAGGAGTGAACTTGGCCAGATTCTGATTGGATAAGAGCATCCGATGAGCCAATAAGGAAGTCAGAATTTTTCCAGTCAGGAAGTAAGCACCTGAGCACAACGTACAGTCATCACACCTTTACCTCCAATCATGAACACACTTCCCATCCTCAGGGGAAGGCACAGCACCGCTGCCAAAAGGAAGAGAGGGAAACAGAGGGAGAGACAGAGCGCAAACGAGCGCATCAAGGCCAATTGTACTGTCATCAAGATCACACGAAACTCCCATGTGACATCCCTGCTATCCCTGAGTCAGAGATCCACACACAGGCTGCAAGAACAGCCCGATCACCAGCCGAATATCTCTCTTAATCCTTTTTCCATGCCCCCCTCCTTCCTTCAACATATCAGCACCATTCCTCGCCTCTATTTACAGGGTCACAGCGTTCCCTCTCTCTGCGGGACGAAGTGGGGTTCGTTCGGAGCGTCACCTTGCCTGGTTAGTGAATGGGTTAGTGACGGGTTTCGGTGGGGGTCAAGACCGAGGACATGGGAATCCCCTACTGACCAGGGCACATTTATTTTTACTTTTTATTTGTTTAACATCCATCCGATCAGGTGGACTGGCTTGGTGTGATCTTAAAGGGATAGGTCACCCAGAAATGAAAATTCTGTCATTGTTTACTTGCGTGTTGCAAACCCGTGTCACTTTCTTTCATCTGTGGAGCATAAAAACAGATGTTAGGCAGAATGTACAAGCAGCTCTTTTCCATAAAATGAAAGCATAAGAGCTGTCAAACTTTAAAAAGACTGATAAAGCATCATAAATGTAACTTGCGTGATATTTAAGTCATTGTTCACTGAAAATCTTGCTCTAATGACTAAATGATTAATGCCAAATAGATTCTGTTTGTCACATGGCTTCAATTTAATGCATCCTTGCTGAATAATTATAATAATATAATAATAATTTAATAATTTAATTCTAACTTAAAAAATCTCACTGACTTCAAACTTTTGAACAGTAATGAGGTGAAAATTGTTAAATTGTTATAAATATGTAGAAATTAAGATAAATTTGCTTGAGTAGCGTGGAAACATAAAAAAATATTGTAAAAAAAAAAAAAAAAAAAAAAAAAAAAAAGAATATATATATATATATATCTTACACAATAGAGCTCCAAAAGCTCTATAAACAGTAAAATATATGTAGACTTACGGTAAAATAAAATGGGTGACAAAAATCCTACATAAGAAGGGACCAGGGCCACATTGAGACCAGAATATCACAGACTTTGAGGGTGAACTTTCATGACTTTCAGCCAGAAAGCAACCACAAGTAATGTCTTGGCAACCACTTTCCCTATCTTGGAGGTGAGTTTTGCATGAGGATTCACATTTTCTTCAGAAAATTTAAAAACATTATTGAAAATGATCTGAATCTGAATATCAATTTCTTCCCAGTTTCTTCATGTTGGTCCAAACCTGCAAAAGCATTTTTACAGTTTGTGCCCTTCATCTAGAGAGAGATTGTTTTAACAGTCTTTTCTTTTGATTTTTGCCATTTCAGCTGCTGGAAAGGCCCAGACTTAGTCAGCCAAAACTGAATTCATTACAAAATTTTTTCCCCTTTTTATTTTTGAAAAGCCACTACGTCAACACAGCCTCCCAATACACTTTAAACTCTTTTAAATAGACTAAGAAATAATTCACTCAAAAAGTCTCTAATCTTTTACTCACCTTCATCTTGTTCTTTCTTCCATGGAACACAAAAGGACACTTGAAGAATGTCCAAGCTGCTTTCCATACAATGAAATCATACAGGGCTGTTGAGCTGCAAAAACAACCAAGAAAAACACTTTAAAAGCACCACAAAAGTAACATCCTTTTAAAAGATCAATGCACACTATCGTTCAAATGTTTGGGGTTTTTGAAAGAAGTCTCTTACGCTCACCAAGGCTGCATTCATTTGATCAAAAATACAATAAAAACAGTAATATTATGACATTATTGTAACTCAAAATAACTATTTTCTATTTTAATATATTTTAAAATGTAATTTATTCCTGTGATCAAAGCTGAATTTTCAGCATCATTACTCCAGTCTTCATTGTCACATGATTCTTCAGAAATCATTCTAATATGCTGATTTGCTGCTCAAGAAACATTTATTATTATTTTCAATGTTAAACACAGTTGTGCTGCTTCATATTTTTGTGGAAACCGTGGTAAAACTTTTTTTTCCCCACGATTTTCTTGATAAGTTGGAAGTTTATTTGAATTTTGTGACATTATAAATGTCTTTACTGTTATTTTTGATCAATTTAATGTGAACTTGCTGAAACAAACAAAATCTTACTAACCCCAAACTTTTGAGAAGCAACATTTTTTTACAAAACGGGCAAAAAAAAAAAAGTTTAAAGCATAAACATCATTAAAATGAGATGAGATTTATACCTAAAAAAGCATATATATATATATATATATATATATATACACACACACACACGTGAGCGCGTTTTTGCTACTTTTGTCAATTTATCGTTTTAAAGCATGTTTAAAATACTGTTTTACGGTAAAATCATTTAAGCAACCTACAATTTACTAACAGACATATTAATAGGAAACATGCTGTTTTGCCAGTGCACAAAATTTCCAAGTCTTATTAAAGGGGTCATATGATGCGATTTCAAGTTTTCCTTTCTCAACAGCAACAATAATGGCGCAGTATTTTTCTGGATGAGTGACAGCATGAGAGGTCAAAGGGTGAATCTCGGCTGGTCTCTCAAGGTGCCACTGCTGTCATTGTTGCACACTGTAAACCAATATCTCTCCCCCCCGCCTGCCACATCGACTCAGTTACACTTGTTCTTTGCTGACCAGCTGGACACACATATTCACACACACACACACACACGTTTTGTACCAAGCGAAGCAGCAAAGAAGATACCAATCACTGTTCATTTTATTCAATTTTTTTCCTATCTCTTTTGAGGCCTGGTGTGATTTTTGCCGAGATGTGGATGAGTTTCACAGTTTGCCCTGCAATTATTTTTGTCCGTTTATCAGATTCACACAGAAAAAAGGGAGAGAAAGAGCGCAAAGAAATAAAACGTCAAGGGAATAGCGAGGAAGGCACACGGACAGTGGCGAATTAGAGGCAGAAATGTCCGAGAGCGAGAGAAAAGGGACGGTGGCGTACAGCTTTTGTGGGCTTTGTGAGGCTCAAATTGTCTCCTTCTCTGGGAAAGTGGAAACTCAACACCCCCCACAGGAGGTCTGGTTACCTGGTGAGAGTGGAAGAAAGGAAGAAAAACACAACGACGGAGCGAGGGAGGGGCGCAAAAGTGCAGAGAGAGAAACGGGAGAACAGGGAAGAGGAAGACAGGACGAATTGTTAACATAAAGACAGGATCACCGCAGTATGAATGAGTGATTTAGTAGCCTTCTGAAAAGAAGTAGGGGTCTGAGCAGAAACATTTGCTAACGAAATGCATAACTTGAATCATTTGTGATCAGCATGATCTAGTAAAATTCACAATATATTTAAAGACCTTATGACTTTAAAAACTGCCATTTTCTTTTCTGTGTTCATGTGTTTCCTGAAAAGGGAAGTTTGGCCCAGAGGTAGTTTAGTTTACAAAATGAATGATCATTTGGCGACAGGTGTCGGTTGATTGATAGTTGAAACTTGATTATTCTTGATTATAGCTACTTGATTATTCACACATTTTTTTTAGATGTCAATATGAAATATGATCATCGCGCTTTTGAGGAACGTTTATTTGTTCATCTCTCAATCATCCTTGTATTGCATTGCATTATATGTTTTGAATCTGCAGCGCTTTGATTATGAACTAAGCATGTTTCTTTTTGGGAGATATAGAGCAAAAAACATTTTTTAGTTTCTTCTTTTTTATCTAAATGTTCAATAAACTGTATTTTTGGACTACTATGTCAGGCTTTACAGGGTTAAAACATATTTCGAACACATCTTAAAGTTACTTAATGTAATTTGGAAAAATTCGCAGAGGAATATTGGGAAAGTTGAATGGAGTCTCCTCTCCTCTTGCGCCCTCTTTAGACCAAAGGCAGAAGTGCACAAATGTATATTTACATTTATTCATTTTGCAAGCGCTTTTATCCAAATCGACAGGGATCTGCCAAAAAATTATACAAATTATAAAATTAAAGACATAAATAAACTCAGTTCATTGTGTCAAATGGACAATTAGATTGTTAACAGTGTTTGCAAAGGCTATTGCTCATAACTAATAAAGTTAAGTATTTAGTATAATAAAGGATTAGCTACACTTTGGTGTGTAGGGTGGGCTCTTTTGACTTGGGCCAGTAAGCAATCCCCTAGTAACCATCCAGAACACCCTAGCAACCACCTACAATACCTTATCGACCATTTAGCAACATTCAGAATTTTGCACAGGCAAGCAGACCTCACATTTTCTTTAGAAAATGTAAAAGAATAAATACTGTAAATGTCTAATTTTATGCCCTAATCTATTCTCCAAATAATGTCTTATGTATTCATTTTAATGAGAATCACACAGAAAACACATGCCCAGTCATGGACTGAGAAGACTCCACCCATTTGATCTTTGTTAGGATGTCATTAAAAAAATGGATCAGACACATAATGGAGGCCATCAGTTGTGATTACTGGGTGTGGCATGCAGGTAACACGAGCACGGGGAGGAAACCGCACCTACTGCTACTTCTAAATTATTGAATGTTGTCGTCCAATAAGCAAAAAAAATGCTACATTTAACGTGGTATGAAATATTAAACCATACATAGGTGAAAGGCTTAATTCAAAGAACATAAACTGGATGTCAGCCAATAATTGTTTAAACTCACATATGTTTTTTCCACAAAAATTAGTTTGCTATATTATTGAAATATTACATAATATATTTTCATTTTGGAACGTCTCCTTTTGGAACCTTTATTTCTAAGGGTGTAATGTAAGTAAATACAAGACTATGGTAATATACACATGATATTATAGGTCAGGCTTAAAATGCAATAACAAATTTTGCATTCACAATTTGTAACAAGGGTCCCTGCTCTGTCTATTTTCATCAACGGGTCCTTGGCCTTAAAACAAGATAACCCTGCCTGAAGAGGAAACCTCAACCGCAGCAGCAAAGACTTTCCACCAGATGTCAGCAAACATCCAAAGAAATTTGCAGAAAAAGCCAATGACCTCATTTAAAGGCACAATATGTAAGATTTTTTTATTAAAATATCCAAAAACCACTAGAACAGTGTTATATATTTTGCTGACTTGTGTACTTACATTATCCCAAATGTTTCGAAGAATGTTTAAATCCAGAGAAATAAGCAATTTTAACTAGTGACACGGACCGTGTCCATAGTGTCATTG
>NW_015660499.1:1178447-1195391 GCF_001515625.1 Sinocyclocheilus rhinocerous | reverse complement strand
AAAAATACAATAAAAACAGTAATATTAGGACATTATTGTAACTCAAAATAACTATTTTCTATTTTAATATATTTTAAAATGTAATTTATTCCTGTGATCAAAGCTGAATTTTCAGCATCACTACACCAGTCTTCATTGTCACATGATTCTTCAGAAATTATTATAATATGCTGATTTGCTGCTCAAGAAACATTTATTATTATTTTCAATGTTAAACACAGTTGTGCTGCTTCATATTTTTGTGGAAACCGTGGTAAAACTTTTTTTTCCCCACGATTTTCTTGATAAGTTGGAAGTTTATTTGAATTTTGTGACATTATAAATGTCTTTACTGTTATTTTTGATCAATTTAATGTGAACTTGCTGAAACAAACAAAATCTTACTAACCCCAAACTTTTGAGAAGCAACATTTTTTTACAAAACGGGCAAAAAAAAGTTTAAAGCATAAACATCATTAAAATGAGATTAGATTTATGCCTAAAAAAGCATATATATATATATGTAACGAACTGAATAAAGAACTAATGAGATTTAAGAACTGGGACAGACGGGAAGATCTTCAGCAAATAATGACTTAAATTATGTTCTGTTTCTCACACAAAGCTGTCATATGACTTCAGAAGACTTGGAATGTAGCACAAAAGTCATAGAAAATGCTTATGAAATAATACTTTTTGTATTCCATGCAAAAAAGAAAGTTTGGAACAGCATGAGGGTGAGTACATGATGACAGAATTTTATTTTTGGGTGAATCAGTCCCATAAATGTCTATATATATATATATATATATATATATGAATTTTTTTTTTGGGTGAATCAGTCCCATAAATTACTTACTATATATATATATATATATATATATATAGTTGGAAATAAAAAATGTAAAAAATATTAACTAAAAAACTATAACAATATATCAAAGATACTTAGACACCAACTCATGGTCACTAACAGCAATTATTAACTCACATGCATGGCTCTATTGATAAAGGCTCTATCATGAATCTACAGGTCGATATGATAGCACTAATTATCTGACCCATCTACTCTATGGATTTTCTGAAATCTATCTTTGTTTAGTCCACTAGTCGTTTGTGTTTCCTGTTTATGTTCCTGACTCGTTATTTCATTTCCTATAGACTTCTGTCAAGGGGGGAAAAAATTATCTGTACACAGCTGCAGTGGAGGCATAAATATATTAAAAATTCACTATAAACTTGAATTCATTTTAGGTTATATATAATATTAAATCAGACTGAATTGCATATTAATCATATAAATCCAATTGCCGCTGTTATAGATTTTGTTTGAACAAAGTAAAAGTGCTAACACTACAGTATAGATATTCAACTAGTTAGATATTATACCACTAACTAACCTGTAAAAAGTTGACATTTGACCAAAGTCTAACTGTATGTTATGTCACACCAAATGTACATTAAGTCTTAAGACAACCCTAAACGCATGGTTAAATTAGCAACAAAATAAACAATACTTTTGATGTCCTTTGCTTATGATTCACAAAATATAAAAAAGATGATAGATAGATAGATAGATAGATAGATAGATATTATACTCTACGGTCAATAAAATATGGACAAATGGCATGCCATATTTCATCCTAAATCAGTAAAACAGTATTTAAAAAAGACAAAAACAAAAAGCATTTAGCTAGAAAATAAAAGTTTGTGAAGACCAACCATGATGTTGGCTGACAAAGTACTGTTTTGCTATTTAAAACAGCTTTAACAGCCTTAAAGGGATAGTTATACAAAAATAATGAATTTACTCAACAATTCTCCTCAGCGCCAACCTGGCGCCATTTTGGAGAGTATCACGATGCATGTGCATGCTTTTCCTGCCTGTAAAAAACGCATGTGCTGCGCCTTGTTTCCGAGCAGAGGAATGCACAAGTATGCGCCATACTCTTGATAATGGCGGCAGACTGTCCCAAAAGAGTACGTTGAATAAAGTCGTTCTTTTTTATTTTCTTTGCGCACAAAATTAATCTCGTAGCTTCTTAAAATTATGGTTGAACTACTGATGTCACATGGACTATTTTAACAATGTCCTTTATACGTTTCTGTGCCTTGACCGTGGTAGTTCCCTTGCTGTCTATGGAGGGTCAGAGAGCTCTCGGAATTTATCAAAAATATCGTAATTTGTGTTCTGAAGATGAACGAAGGTCTTACGGGTTTGGAACGACATGAGGGTGAGTAATTAATGACAGAATTTTCATTTTTGGGTGAACTATCCCTTTAACAAATATTCATGCCAACTTAATTAGATCCCACGCATTGTCATTTAAAAGTTTATCATGGAACATGTACCTATATCTGTGTGTCTCCCATCTCATACAGTATTTTCTACACACCCCGTGTCTTTCTCCTTCCATTCAGTTTAACTGGTTTTTCCGGTTGAAGGCTGAGCACGTTTATGAGAGGAGGAGTGACCGCGCGCAACACCTCGAGACCGCAGCTGCTCGTGCTGCTGACAGGAATCGCCCTTCCAGGCCTGGCTCATGAATATTAATTACGTACCGTGACGTTCGCCAAGCTGCCTGATGATTGGACGAAAGGCAAAGAAGTTATCAAATAAAAGAATCAGGCTCTGCCGAAGTCTTATGAATATTAACTAAGAGCGGACACTCCTCCCGTAATGTTATCATAGAACGTAAAATTAATATTCATGAGATTAGCAGTCGCCATAGTAGGATTCGTACATTTGCGACCCGCCCTCCTTTCTTTAAAGTTTGAGCTGCACACCTACAACCCAAAAGGACGCAGACGTGTATTTGAGCTTGGAATCTATATGTACAATCTTATGGAATAATTGTATCACTATACAGGTAAATGCACATTATTTCAACTTGTTTATTTGTGTGTTTAATATGCTAATGACCACATTCATTCACTCTCTAATGTAAATAAACTGTATACTTATTTCAGTTGTAATATTTATTTTGTTAATCATTCTGTATACTTAATAGTACCTCCGGACTAAACTGCCAAAATAGTGCTTTTTTCCCCACAGCTGGAAATAATACAGGGTTCAAAGACGGTTTATTGTAAGAGGCACTTATTTATAAGTTACTTATTACCAACCAACAGGTGCAGATTACTGTGCTCCTGTTATATAAGCTTTTATTTTTTCTATTTCCCCACTCTTTGCTTTTTATAAATGTAAAACCCTTATTAACAAGTCGATAACATTATATAATGCTTAACTTTAACATTAATGTATGAATCTGAGTTTGATGCCATTTATAGATATTTGATTCTGCATTTAATTGTTTAACTAATTAATTATATGATGTCATCGGTTATTAGTAAAGTTTCTAACTAAACTTGTGAAATTTAACTATGTAAATTCAGAGAAGCGTGACAGAAACGCAGTTAAATAAATAAACCTCCTCTCCACACACGCACTGGCCATGTTATAAGCTCAGCATGTAAATTTGTATATAATAATTTGCATATGTTCATGGTGAGTGTAAGCTCTGCAGATCTTACATGCTGTGAACTTACTTACTTTGAACATTAGCTCTGTCCTTTGACCATCCCAGGTCAAAATGACTGGATCTCACTAAGCAGAGAAAGACAGTATGCATTTTAATAATCTAATTTACTTAAAGTGTGTCCATGAGAAGGACATTTTTGTTCTGAGGTTGCTCAAGTGATTAAACTATCATTTTCAATATCTTGCATAGAAATGCTGCTTAGGCAGCAACTCCAATAAATACCGATAAGGGATTGTCTGATTTTGAGTATAACACATTTTGTCCAGCTATTTCTCATCTGACAATACTAGCTTGCTGTTGGACCGGTTTGTTGAATGAAGACACATTTACACCAAGCCAAAATATGAGAAGTGAGCATTTTTTCACCTGTGGATAATGTTTCAGTGTCTTCACCTGAAGCATTTGTGGCCAATGGAAGTCAGAAAGTACACTAAGTTAACTCAGCTTTGCCTAACTTTGTTTGCAGTCTGGGGAAGGGATTTCTTCAAAACTCTCACAACAAGCCAGGCTCTAACTTGTTTTGCACTGTGAGTTTTGCACAATGATAAGAGAACATGGGCGACGGTTTCGAAACGTCAACATTCGGATTGCTTCAGTTCATTTCAGGCTAGTGCATGACTGGTTGCAAATGAGTAATTTCTCCATGTGATGGTGTTTGTCTGCATGCAGACTGCTGATATCAGAGTCAAACATCGGGTGAAAGTGATGCTGGTCATTTATTGTGGGTCATGCAGGGTGTGTATAAATAGCCTGCAGAGAAACGTCTAGTCGTTTCTTGTTTGAGTAACCCTAATTGGATGGAAAAACTTAAAAATCTAGCCCAACCAGAGTAACATGGCCTCAGAGAGCTCAACCGACTGGATTGGCCTTTTGTGTCTTTCCCAGAGAGCGCTGTTTTAATATGTTTATGGCTGCTTTGAAGTGTTCATTGATTCGTTCATTCTGTCTCCACCAAAAGGTCTGATATCCCTCTAGAGATCTCCATTAGCCTGCATAGCAGTAGCAAGGAAGTTGCAATGTGGCACTAATGAAAAACTTCTATTTATTTCTTCTTCTATCTTCTATCTTTTCTTCTATTTACAATGTAAAAATGAATTTTATTAATCAGCAGTTTGTCTTATTTAACAGGCTTAACACAAAATGATGATTTACATGATATAATGATATAAAAAATATTTCCAGAGCATATATCTTAAATTAAATTTATTTATATTAAATAGATTTATTTATTAATTAATATTATTTATAATAATTTTCTTTTTTCATATATATATATATATATATATATTAATATATAGCATGAATCTATAACTGTATTTAAGGTTTGTGCTTAAAACATGAAAAAAATATTTACCAATATATAAAATATAAATGGTATTCAGGATATGTTCTCTGAAATCATCTGCACAAGTAAATTCATTTTATGTTAAACATGTTTAGATATTCTGTTTAGAAGATCTTTTGAATGGCTTTTAATTGAGAAAAAAGCTTTTTGCCCATGTAACGTTGTAGTTACAGCAGCTAACAAATAGTGGCAAATTTCTAAAACTAACCATACAAACCACTGTGTTGGTCAGAGCACAACGACCAGCTAAAGTCCTAAGCAGGTCCTAACATCTTTTTCTGTCCGTACTGAAAGCGAAAATGCTTCATGATGCCTAAAAGTGTCCACTAAGTGACTATTTATTTACTTAGTGATCTAAATCAGAAGAGCTGACTTAGAACATTCAAACAAATCTTTCCAGAATGCACATTGATTAAACCATCCAAAAACATTTGACTACTTCATGGATATTACGTAACACTTTCCTTATCTCACTTGTACTGCATTCATATTGATGCTCAGAGGTTTCCTTGTTGTCTTGCTAGTAGTGCTGTCAAACGATTAATCGCGATTAATCGCATCCAAAATAAAGGTTTTTGTTCACATAATATATGTGTGTGTACTGTGTATATTTATTATGTATATATAAATACAAACACATGCTTGTATATATTTAAGAAAAATATGTTATGTTTATATAATAAATATATTTATATATAACATAAATTACATGAATATAAATATATACATGTAAATACGTGTAAATATTTTCAAAGTATATACTGTATGTGTGTGCTTTTATATATACATAATAAATATACACAGTACACACACATATATTATGTGAACAAAAACCTTTATTTTGGATGCGATTAATCGCGATTAATCATTTGACAGCACTACTTGCAAGCCACTGAAGTGATCAGCACAATGTGTGGGCGTTTTTAGGTTGCTTTAAGAGGAAAGAATATATCATCATAAAAAAAGAAATTAAATGCAATGGCACTTCATTTGAAAAGTGCCAAACAAAAACCTGACAATCTAATTAATAACAAACTGTTCTTGTATCTGATATGACTGACATTTAACCTCAGATTTTCATGACTGCTATACACACTTGCCTAAAATTTTCACAGGTGTTAATTTTTCATCCAAAAAAAATATATTTTAGCTTTATAAGATGTAGATCTACTTGAAAATTCTTCAAAACTTTCAAAAAATTCCTCAAGTTTTAAATGTGTTAAAGTTAGTAATGCATTTAGCTAAATGATAATGATTACTTGCATTAATATTGAAAAATAATTGGTGATGGAACAATTTTCAATCAGAAATTGCTAGTAAATTTTACAAATAATTACAAAGAAACATCAAGTAGCACACTGAATTACACATGAAGCTTTGAAGACTAAAATAGTATTTTCTTGTTAAACTTACTCCAGTTGTTTTATTTGAAAAATCAAATCACAGTGTTTTTTTTCCTTTGCAGACACATTTGCATGCATAAAACACTGACACAAGTTTTCAGAGTTTCTCAACTCAACAAGTGATCAAAAGAGATTTGATAAGAGAATATAACATAAAAGTATTTTATTTTATTTTATTTATATGTTTTTTGTAATTATTTTATATTGTGATTTTTTTCACAATATAATGTCAATCTTTTGCAAGCATGTTTATGGTAACATCCCAAAAATTTATGTTAATACCACTGAGATCCCACAGGGGTGTTTCTCTTTTGTTTTCCCATCCAGGTGCAGTGTGTAGCCATGGCTGCATGGGTGGGGGCGACCACAAGGGAAATGGGCCAATCGCTCATCAACCCAGACAAACCTTCAGTTTCAGCCTCTGCACTCCCTGGAGACACTGGGAAGCCAGCGTTGCGCCCAAAACCGCACCTCATGCCTAAACCATTTGCCCTGCAAAGAAACTCCACCGTCCGCCCAATCCGGGCCCCAAAAACCAACTTTAGCAGAGAGCTCCATCGAGCCGCCTCTTCTGAAGCACTTTTGGATATCAAAAAAGCTGGTGCTGGTGGTCCAAATCTATCAGAATCCCAAAAATCAGGCTCAAATGGCACAGTAAATGGGTCTAATCAAATTGCAGCTCCTAAACCCGTCCCACTCGGCCCAAAACCTGACTTATTGGCTAAACCTAAACCAGAACCCACTAAGAGTCCTGGTTCTAATAACCAAACTGGTCCAAACTCAAAGCCTGCTGTGACCGCTGAAGATGTGAAGGATGTTCAGCCCAGGAGCAGAGCAAAATCTTTGGGTTCTCTGGATCAAAAGATTCTCAACCAGAAGGACCAAGGAGAAGCAGCCAAGACTGAAGCAGACGTCAAAGTGTCTTCACGATGCTGGCCGCCTCGAAATCGTCTCTCCGTTGAGCTGACCTCCAAGTTCGAGTCACCATCTCAACCTGAGAAGGAGGTGAGGAGAGATGCTGAAACCAGCAAGATGGAGAAAGAGTGGCCACCACATTCTCCTTCTGAGTCCAAGCCTTCGAAGCTTCCGGTGGATACAGGAGAGATGGGAGACGAGGACGTCAGCGGAGGCAGCATTAAGAGACGGATCAGCCTTCTCTTCGATCGATCTACAGCAGCTCAGCGCAGGGACACTTCTGACAAAAGAGACAATACAGCTTCTGAAATCTCTGTTGATCCTTCAGCAGATTCATTCATAAAAGTGCTGAATCATTCAGGAACGAAACATGTGAATGAATCAATGAGCCATTCATTCAGCGGATTCGTTCGAAATAGCGCTGAATCATTCAGGAACAAAACAAGAGAATGAGTCAATGAGCCATTCATTCAGCGGATTCGTTCGAAATAGCGCTGAATCATTCAGGAACAAAACAAGAGAATGAGTCAATGAGCCATTCATTCAGCGGATTCGTTCGAAATAGCGCTGAATCATTCAGGAACAAAACAAGCGAATGAGACAATGATCCATTCCTTCAGCAGATTCATTCATAAAAGTGCTGAATCATTCAGGAACGAAACATTTGAATGAGTCAATGAGCCATTCATTCAGCAGATTAATTCGAAATAGCGTTAAATCATTCAGGAACGAAACATGTGAATGAGTCAGTGACCCATTCATTCAGCGGATTCGTTCGAAATAACGCTGAATCATTCAGGAACAAAACAAGTGAATGAGACAATGAGCCATTCATTCAGCAGATTCATTCGAAATAGCGTTGAATCGTTCAGGAACGAAACATGTGAATGAGTCAATGAGCCATTCATTCAGCAGATTCATTCAAAATAGCGTTGAATCATTCAGGAACGAAACATGTGAATGAGTCAATGAGCCATTCATTCAGCAGATTCGTTAAAAAAAAGCTCTGAATAATTCAGGAACGAATGTTTCAGTTAAATATGTGACAAAATGTTCTTTCTTTTCATTTATTTAGTAGCCTAACATAAACATTTTTATTTAGAATCTGTTTCACAATTAACCTAAACGTTTGATTTTTGTCAATTTTGCTGATTTGTCACCAAGATAATGTTATCTAGCTGACTAACTGATTTCGTTAAAAAATGCAAAATGATTTGCTATAGTCTTCAAAACATCAGTATAAACCAATCAATTATGATTTATGCAATCATTTATCAGAAAAAAGTGTGTTCATGAATAATGTAGTTGAATAATTTGTTGCAAATATTCTTTTTGCATTGGCCTACTGTGGCAGTAACAAAAAAAAACATTTAATGACAAATATAAAAATTATTCTTAGCAAACATAAAAATTTAAATTATTTTGTGGTGGGGCCAATGGAAATGTTGCCAGGAATGTTAAGTATGTATACTTATATATGTTTCTAGTTTTATGTTGTCCTTATTTTCAAAGCTATAACATATTTCAAAACTCTTATGTTTGTAGTCCACCATCTGAGAAGACACCAAATGAGAGATCATCTGAAAAACCTGCAGCGACAGAAAAGGTGCCTGTTGACAAACCACCAAGTATGGCAGAAATCAAGAACTCTGCTGCTAGTGTGGAGAATGTAGAAGAAGAGGAAGACCATGAAGATGAAGAGGAGGACTATGTCCTTGTTCCTGTTTACCGAAGGCTTGGGACGAGCCTAGATGTGGAGACAAAGAGAAGGGAAGAAGAAGAAAAACAGAGAAAAGATGAGCAGTTAGAGAAAGAAAGACAACAGCGGGAAAGGGAAAGACTTTTGGAGGAGGAGAGGAAGGCAAGAGAAATAGAGAGACAGAAAGAGGAGCAACGCAAACGTGCTGAAGAAGAGAGAAAACAGGAAGAGGAAAAGCAAAGACAGATGGAAGAAAAGAGAAAGCAAGAAGAAGGACGAAAGAGAAGAATTGAAGAAGAAAGAAAAGAGGAGGAGAGGAGGAGGCAGGCAGAAAAAGAGAGGGAGAGACAGATTGAAGAGGAGAAGAGAAGGATTGAAGAAGAAAAAGAGAGACTGAGAGAAGAAGAAAGAGTAAAGAAAGAGAGAGAAATGGAAGAAGAGAGGAGAAGAATTCAGGAGTTGGAGAGACAGAAAGACGAGGAAAGACTGAGACAAGAACGAGAAAAAGAAGAGAGGTTAAAGAAACAGCGAGAAATGGAAGAAAGAAAACGAATGGAAGAAGAGGAAAGATTGAGACAAGAACAAGAAATGGAGAGAATACGGAAAGAAAAAGAAATGGAAGAAGAGAGACAAAGAATTCAAGAGCTTGAAAGACAGAAAGAGGAGGAAAGATTGAAAAAAGAACGAGAATTAGAGAGACTAAAGAAAGAAAAAGAGATGGAAGAAGAGAGACAAAGAATTCAAAGACAGAAAGAGGAGGAAAGACTGAGAAAAGAACGAGAAATAGAGAGACTGCGTAAAGAGAGAGAAATTGAAGAAAGAAAACGAATGGAAGAGGAGAGACAGAGAGAAGAAGAAAGACTGAGACAGGAAAGAGAAAGAGAGAGACTAAAGAAAGAAAAAGAGATGGAAGAAGAGAGGAGAAGAATTCAGGAATTGGAGAGACAAAAAGAGGAGGAAAGATTGAGAAATGAACGAGAATTAGAGAGACTGCGTAAAGAGAGAGAAATTGAAGAAAGAAAACGAATGGAAGAGGAGAGACAGAGAGAAGAAGAAAGACTGAGACAGGAAAGAGAAAGAGAGAGACTAAAGAAAGAAAAAGAGATGGAAGAAGAGAGGAGAAGAATTCAGGAATTGGAGAGACAAAAAGAGGAGGAAAGATTGAGAAATGAACGAGAATTAGAGAGACTGCGTAAAGAGAGAGAAATTGAAGAAAGAAAACGAATGGAAGAGGAGAGACAGAGAGAAGAAGAAAGACTGAGACAGGAAAGAGAAAGAGAGAGACTAAAGAAAGAAAAAGAGATGGAAGAAGAGAGGAGAAGAACTCAAGAGATTGAAAGACAGAAAGAGGAGAAAAGATTGAGAAAAGAACGAGAATTAGAGAGACTAAAGAAAGAAAAAGAGATGGAAGAAGAGAGAAGAAGAACTCAAGAGATTGAAAGACTGAAAGAAGAAGAAAAACGAAGACAGGAACGAGAACATGAGATGGAGATGGAAACGTGTGAAGCAGCAGAGAGATTACGAGAGGAAGTTCCTACGAGTTATGATTTAATATCGTTTGATGCGTCACAGACTCTGGTCTCCACCGTCCAGCCCGCTGACGTCTCGCCTCGACTCACACAAGTGACTTACGATGACTTTTCAGTGAAACCCCGAAGATGGGGAACTAGGGCGAGACGTTCCTCGACTCTGTCTCCATCCAGAGAAACTCCTGCTGCTCCTGACCACAATCTACAGCCAGAATCAAAGTCCAGTCATCCTGGACCCCAAGAACCAAGCGGAGATCAGGTGTCTGTGCATGATCTGATTGGATTTGAATCTGAAGCTTCCAGCCCACACAACTCTACAGAAAGCAGAAAGCACACATATTTATTTAAAGCGGAAACTGAGTCCAAACCAGGGGATCTGCTGGAGCCAGAAACAGATGAGGTAAGACCAATAGTGGTTAATTAAATATTGCAATATAGTTATAGATTTTCACTGTGATATAGATTTGACTTTAATAAAACAAAAAGCAACAAGAGACTTTACATTACAGGCACATCTTAATATAAAAATATAAAAGTGAAAAATAATGTTGGAAGTATCTACATTTACTAATAATAATCAGTGTCCAATCCAATCTTAATATTCTATAAAATATATAAAAACAATGTAAAATATATTAAAAGTAATATATAAAAATGATGTAATATAAAAGTTAAAAACTTGTCAAAAAAAGTTTATTATGAATAATAAAAACACTTTTGGAAATATTTACATTCATTAATTAATTTTAAAAATCTGAATAATTTTGTCTATTAGCCTGACTGAAATCTGAAATGCAATGTAGCAACTTGGCACCTTTATATATAATGTGCAATCATAGGTGTGCAATTATCTGCATTTCAAACACGGCTCATGCAATCAGAATCAGTTATATAAAGTATATTTAAATTTTAATGAAAATAGGCCCTTCTAACCTCAGCTGGTTGTAAACACTAGTGGAACACACTCAACAATTTGGGCCTTTTTGGCTTTCAGTAGTTTAAAGGGATAGTTCACCCAAAAATGAAAATGTGATGTTTATCTGCTTACCCCCAGGGCATCCAAGATGTAGGTGACTTTGTTTCTTCAGTAGAACACAAACGAAGATTTTTAACTCAAACTGTTGCAGTCTGTCAGTCATATAATGGAAGTGAATGGGAATCACGGCTTTGAGAGTCAAAAAAACATACACAAACAAAACCAAATTAAACCCTGCGGCTCGTGACGATACAATGATGTGCAAAGACACGAAACGATCGGTCTGTGCAAGAAACTAAACAGTATTTATATAGTTTTTTACCTCTGATTCACCACAATGTCCGAACTGTCCTGAGCACATCCTCGACAGCCGGCGCGTGACGCGTCTTCTTCTTCTTCTTCTTGCCAAGAGATTGAAAGACTGAAAGAAGAAGAAAAACGAAGACAGGAACGAGAACATGAGATGGAGATGGAAACGTGTGAAGCAGCAGAGAGATTACGAGAGGAAGTTCCTACGAGTTATGATTTAATATCGTTTGATGCGTCACAGACTCTGGTCTCCACCGTCCAGCCCGCTGACGTCTCGCCTCGACTCACACAAGTGACTTACGATGACTTTTCAGTGAAACCCCGAAGATGGGGAACTAGGGCGAGACGTTCCTCGACTCTGTCTCCATCCAGAGAAACTCCTGCTGCTCCTGACCACAATCTACAGCCAGAATCAAAGTCCAGTCATCCTGGACCCCAAGAACCAAGCGGAGATCAGGTGTCTGTGCATGATCTGATTGGATTTGAATCTGAAGCTTCCAGCCCACACAACTCTACAGAAAGCAGAAAGCACACATATTTATTTAAAGCGGAAACTGAGTCCAAACCAGGGGATCTGCTGGAGCCAGAAACAGATGAGGTAAGACCAATAGTGGTTAATTAAATATTGCAATATAGTTATAGATTTTCACTGTGATATAGATTTGACTTTAATAAAACAAAAAGCAACAAGAGACTTTACATTACAGGCACATCTTAATATAAAAATATAAAAGTGAAAAATAATGTTGGAAGTATCTACATTTACTAATAATAATCAGTGTCCAATCCAATCTTAATATTCTATAAAATATATAAAAACAATGTAAAATATATTAAAAGTAATATATAAAAATGATGTAATATAAAAGTTAAAAACTTGTCAAAAAAAATATTTACATTTATGAATAATAATAATCAGAGCAATTATAGTATAGCACATCTTAATATAAAATATATTTAAAAATATAAAAATGAAATATTTTAAATAAAATATACACTTAATATAAACAGCCGGCGCGTGACGCGTCTTCTTCTTCTTCTTCTTGCTTTATGGCGGATCGCAGACTTATAAGTGCATTACCGCCACCTATCTCTCAAATGGACCATTGACACTCCTAATTGAGATTGTAGATAGATTGTGACAAGCAGATAAACATCAAATTTTCATTTTTGGATGAACTATCCCTTTAATGCACACAGCAGCCAATACAGGGTTACTAGCTGGTTAGCTTTAGCAATGAACCTCTGCTAGTCAATACATTATGGGGGCAAACAACATCTGCCTTTATAACCAGTCATTCAAACGTAACCAGATGTCATGAAAGTCTTTGCAATCAAAGTATTAATCACTAAAATATTATGTTATTGTAAACATTTTACCAGTCCCACATTTTGTTTTTAAGGGCTCTTAACAGTGTGAAATATACTGTTCAACACTGTTTGTTGAAAGCAGATCTCATCTGTTAGCATTGGTTTTCATCTCAATCACATTTACAGATGCACGTATCTTTAAAATATACAACCTACATACTGTCATTCTAACCTAATCTAAAGACAAATGTATGTAATTTGCTCAGTGGATGTTTTTATGTTTGTTGGAGAAAAATAGTATCTGGATTCACCAAACTTCACAAGCATTGTGTCTTAATAAGAAAACGGCAAGAACTGTAAATGTCCATACTTGTATAAACACAACTTGCACGCACCAAACTCAAAAAGTCAAAAATCTAGCTTTTTTAGATTTTTTTAGTGACAGCAAACATAATCTCTTCTGAGCTCACAGTCAGGGTACGAGAAATTCTGTTCAGCTGATAGGGTTGCTCTTGTAGGGTTGATCCGCGTCTTCAGGGCAGGGCCCTTTGTTTCCATTGATTGTGTCATGTTGGAATTTCCCATTGGTGTCTTATGACGGCATAGAGTGATGTCACCGCAGTCAACGCTGCTTTGTGTTGGGTGTGTGTGTGTATATAGATGTGTTTATTCTTACATGACACTTGTCCTTGAGTCAAGCCTGTGGCATTTTCAAACAACACCTATCGACCGCATTTGAGCAACAGATTATACAAACATTGGCATTGATTACATGTACACCAATCTGATATGTCTGATTACTGTGCATTTAATCCAGATTAAATTAATATTATATTGTTTTTAGGATGTCTACATGAGACGGGGAACCTCTTCAGTTGTGTTTGCATGCTCCTTGACCTTATTTTCATTACTCCCTAATGAAATATAGTTGTTTTACAGCCATGTCACTATTCTCTTTTATATATATATATATATATATTTAAATGTAGATTTAGAAAAAATGTTAATATATCTGTATTTTAATAAAATTGTAAAATAAAATATTTGGATAAAAGCATCTGCTAAATGCACTAATTTTATATATATATATATATATATATATATTGTTATTTTGAAAGCTGTTATTTTGAACACAGCTCATCCAGTCAAAATTAATTTAGTGTCAGTTTATTGTAGTACTTTTATAACGTTCATTTGAATTAAAAATTACATCAATGAGGAGTTTCAAATTATTAAATTATTATTAGAATGTCTACATGACATGGGCAAACCTTTTCAGTTGTGTTTATGTGCTCCTTGCCATTATTTTAATAGTAATATATTGTTTTACAGCCATTTCGTCTCTATTTTCTTGGCAACAGAATACAACACAAATACAGTAGGCTTGTTTGTTGCTGCTGTTTTTATTTGCTGCTTCAAATGCAAAATAGTCCTTGGTTCTTGTTTATCCGAGTGGCAGAAATGCAATTAAATTGTGCAGGATACTTACCTGTATAGTGCAATTAAAACCACCGTGCTCCATATATTTTACTGTAATTATGGTTACTGTAATTATGATCAGAATTGCATCATTTACAATATCCTGATGACATGAGAACCAGTGTAATCACTGCCTTAACATAACAGTGCTTTCAGCTGAGGACACACAGGATTTGATCAAACTCTATGCTATATGGTTTAGTTTAGTGAGCACCACTAATTATGGTTTACAGAGCTGAACTTGATTCCTGTGAAAAGTTTTGGGGCCAGACGGGGAAGGTTCTCTGCTCCGATTTACATCTTCATGTAAATGATTTGCAAAGCCCTGTAGGTTTGGATGCTTACTTTCATATGCAAAGCAGAGAAGAAAAGGGTGGTTCACGCTTCAAATTATCCTACAGTTTAAACTCCATGTTTGAAACAGAAATAGCAAATTTGCAATGACGTAGAATTATTTGAAAATATTATAATATAATAATAATAATATTTTTTGTCTTCCGTATTTTCATGTGAACCACTGGTTGAATGTGTAGGTCTACAGATTAAAACTTTCTTGGGTCTTACTGTGTTTACATCGGGAAAATAGAGAAAATATCTGTGCATGTGTGGGATTTCTCTGGTTTATGTATACTTTTATTCACAGAACAATTTATTAAAATATTCAGCATCCATGTGAATGTGGGTTTGGAGGGTATTTAATGAAATTTAGTTAATAAAAATACTATGTGTTTACATTTTCTTAAGAGAGTGGTACAAAGGTCAGCATCATTCTTTTTTTTATATATAGGCATATTAACAATTATAATATAAAATAAATAAATGTAAAAGTTAAAAACCTTTCCAAATATATTCAATTTATTAATAATAGTTTGAGTATTTTTGTCTATTAGTCCATTATTATTATTATTATTATTAAACACAACCTCTTCAGTTGTTTACATGCAAATTGCCATTATTTTGATTATTCATTAAGAAATATGATTGTTTAACTGCCATTTTGTTGCTATTTTGTTGTACCCAGCAACACAAAAGGTTCAATAAAAAGAAAAAGTTTCTGAAAAAGGCTGAAATATGGTAAAATTTGTAATATTTTGAAATAATATAAAAAAAACTGTTTTATTATAAACCTGTTTTCTTTTTTAATATTAAAAAAATTAAAATATAATTAAATAAAATTAAACATAAAATATAATCAAATGTAATTGTGATGTAAATGTGATGAAAAAATTGCATTTTCAGCAGCCATTACTCCAGTTTTCAGTGTCATATGATCCTTCAGAAATCATTATTTATTTGAAATACAAATCTTTTGTAACATTAGAAATGTTTTGTCTTTTTTATGTTCTGAGAACTTTAAGCGTGATGTATACGGTTGCTGGGTGGTTGCTATGGTGTCGGCATACTCTAGATATCATTTAGTTCTACAAAGGTTGATAGGATTTGCCTGTTTTATTGTCTGCCAGGTGAAAATTGTTCTTTCATATTCTTAGTAAAGTAATATCATAACATAAGAGAATGTTTTCCTGGTTGCTATGAAATTCATTATGATTACAGTATGGTACAGTATTTCTACCTCTTAAGCTCTTGTAATAGGATTTAATTTAATGTAGTTCCAAAGAAGCCATTTGAGCTGTTCAGAAAGGGTTATGAAATATGATTCTCAGTAATGTCAAGTGGATCTGTTTCTCAAGTAGTTTTTAATCGCCTGAGGAAACGTCTTTAATTTCACTTCTCTTGAACAGTGTTCAACTTACCTAGAGTCATGATATGTACTGCAAGTATTGTGAGTTAGCTACATAACCAGATTACTTCTCTCAAGTAACTAGTAAATTACTAGTAAGTAAATTGGTGCTTTACTTAACCAACAGGATCATTAAGTTTAACAAACACTATTGCTTAAATCAGCCAGAGGATTTTGTGCTTAGGAGTTTTCACAAATGTTCTGATCCGTAGAGTATTGTTATTATTATTATTTTTATTATTATTTTTCATGCTGCCAAGTGCTTGAAGTTGACATAAAATCAAAACTGACCCTATTTAAGTTTTTAGCTTCTATGCCATTGCGAGGTGGTTAAATTTGGTCAGTGGAAGTGTAAAAAATATACATGTCATTCAAATGCATGTGATGTAAGATTTTTCAAAAAAAGAAGTCTCTGAAATATTTCATATTAATATTTTAATATGTAATTAAATAAATAAACAAAATATAAAAATATGATAATATGTAATTGTGATTTGTAAAAATGAATTTTCAGCAGATATTACTCCAGTTTTCAATGTCGTATGATCCTTCAGAAATCGTTATTTATTTGAAATAGAAATGTTTTATAAAATTATTATCCTGAAAAAAGTATTACAGGTTCTATCAGGATCTATCTATCTATCTATCTATCTATATATCTATCTATCTATCTACTGTATCTATCTATCTATATCTGTCTGTCTGTCTGTCTGTCT
>NW_015660499.1:1166489-1175865 GCF_001515625.1 Sinocyclocheilus rhinocerous | reverse complement strand
TCTATCTATCTGTCTGTCTGTCTGTCTGTCTGTCTGTCTGTCTGTCTGTCTGTCTGTCTGTCTGTCTGTCTGTCTGTCTGTCTGTCTGTCTGTCTGTCTGTCTGTCTGTCTGTCTGTCTGTCTGTCTGTCTGTCTGTCTGTCTGTCTGTCTGTCTATCTATCTATCTATCTATCTGTCTATCTGTCTGTCTGTCTGTCTGTCTGTCTATCTATCTATCTATCTATCTATCGCAAAATGCATTGTGAAAGCCAATTCATGCAATATCCTTCCCATCTTTATTTCATGCTTACAATGGCTACTACATAGTTTCTTATCCTGTATGATTATTTAGTGTGGAATAAATGTCCTCCAGTTAAACTTATACTTACTCTAAGTGTAACAGCTGGTGTCAAGGAGAGTTTATTGCAGCCATTCACGCTATGGCTCATATTAGACAAACACAGCCTGTTAGTCATGACAAATAGTCAAACTAATGCAGAGTCAAGTATAAAGCACCTGATTCAGCAGTGGTTTGCATAAGGGTTTTGTGGTTTAGCATTTCTCTTCCAAAGTTCACAGATACAGAAAGGTTCCCACATAAAACCTTTTCCTGTTTTCTCTCTCGGTCCATCTGTATTTTTCTATTTCAAATGCAGTGACACATAAATGTCCTTGATCTTCTTTCATCCCTTCCCCCTTTCTCTCTCTCTCTGTTTCTCTGAGCCGGGATGTTGTCACTCATTTGAGGGCTGTGTCCGTTTCCGGTACCTGTTCGTACCTGCAGCGTGTCAAGCGTAAGCCTGTCGAATCGCGATTTCGATTCAATTTCAATTTATCGTGCAGCCCTAGTTACTCTTTAAATAGTCTAAATTGCATTTCATTGCAGTCACTTTTCTTCTTAGTTTTTTTTTTTTACTTAAAATCTTTGTGAAAAGTTTCTGTTATTGTTTTTTTTTTTTTTTTTTTTTCAAAATACGATTTTTCAAATTATTTATATCTGCCTTAATGCACTAAAATAACAAAAGCAGTCAAATGTCAAAAGGTTCAGCTTTAATGACAAAAAGAAGTATTCAAAATGTATAATTTAACTTACAACCTGCAAAGGCGTGGAAAAATAAGTTCAAATACTCTGTATAATATCAAAGAAATAAGCACTTTGGATGTAGTAAAACTGGTCATGTTTGCATTTTTTTTTCTGTCACTGGCCTCAATTCTCACCTTGAAATCAGGATTAGGCATGACATAATGTCTTTAGAATAATTCATGCATTAAAAAATGAGCTGAGAATTGAAGAAACAGTTGTAATTTGTCTCAGAGAAAGACAATGAATCATGTCTTTGTGCAGTTTTTCTTTTGATTTAGGGACAATAAAAAACTTCTTCATTTTGTCGAAAAGCAAAAATGCTATACTGCATCGTATTTCGTGAGAAGGTGTAAAACAGGCACTATGTTTGGAATCAGCACCTAAAAAGTAGTAAGAAACAACAAGTATTGGATTTCATTCAGCAATGATGCAGGGAGATATTATTATTATTCAATAGAATCCAATTCCTGTCACTGCATACACACGAGTCAGTGTATTCACATCAAATACTGTTAAACAGGATGTGAGGCGTTCTGGAATCATTCGGAATCTCGAGCTGTCTAGGCTTGTTTTTACTCACTCGTAAATTTGCTTATCCTTTCATTTTGGAACTTCTTTTCCCTACATGCATCTCTGTCGGTCATGACAGGTCTTGATCCACCCAAAACTCACAGAATTTGATTAACTTGGTGAATATGGCATCCATCCCACAGACATGCGCACGCGTGTGTGTGTGTGTGTGTGTGTATACAGAAGTTTTAGATAGACATACACTTCGCTACATTTAAAAAATTTGGGGTCTGTAAGATTTTTAAATGTTTTTGCAAGTCCCTAATGCTCACCAAGGCTGCATTTATTTAATTACAGTAAATTACAGTAAAAACAGTAATATTGTGAAACTTTATTACCATTTAAAATAAGTTTTCTATTTTAATATATTTAAAATGTAATTTATTCCTGTGATGCAAAGCTGAATTTTCAGCATCATTACTCCAGTCTTCAGTGTCACATGATCCTTCAGAAATCATTCTCATATGCTGATTTGCTGCACAAAAAATGTCTTATTATCAGCATTCCAAACTATTGTGCTGCTTCATTTTTTTTGGGGGGGGGGGTCTAAACTGTGAGGCATTTTTCATCAGGATTTTTTTATGAATAGAAATGTTCAAAAGAACAGCATTTATTTGAAATGTCTTTACTGTCATTTTTTTAACAAAAAAAAAATCTTCCTGACTGCAAACTTTTGAATGGTGAAATTAGTCTGTATAAAGTTTGGCGGTGTGTTTTAGTTCAGTAGTTGCTGCATGACTCATGGCTTGTTACTAAAATATCACGGGACGACTCTAATAGTGCTCATAGAACAGCAGAGCAGTCATTTAGTCCTCTCCTAAATTTCCCTAGTGATTAACTGCAATTTAAAATGAAAATGAATTTAAAATTCAAGCTGCGCATCATCGTTTTCTGATGTACATGCAAATTCTGGTTAAGCATTATGCTGCATTTTTAGCAATTCTGCATGTAGTCTATTTCTAGGCTTTTTTACAGTTTCCTTTATCACATAGATCATTTATGTTTGGAGATGAACAGATGTCAATTAATATTTCAATACTATAGAACATTACAAATAAGGTGTTGTTTACATGACCAAGAATTCCAGTGAATTCCACTTGGATAGTTGTGTTAAATAACAGGTGCATAATTGGAATATGACCAAATTCCAATAATAATCCGATTTTCATGTTCATATACATGTAGTCATTGCAACAGGGCTGTTTCCTCTACTATTTCTTTACTCCTTTAAATCTAGTTCCACCATTGTTTCAACAAGTCGTTGAAAACTTATTGTGAGTTATGTATTTCTACTACTTTCGCATGCCTTTGAATCCAAGTTCATTTCTATTTCATCTGTGGGTTTTCAGTTAAACATTAGCATGAATGATGAATGTTAAAGGAACACTCAATTATTTTTTAAAATAGGCTCATTTTTCAACTCCCCTAGAGTTAAACAGTTGAGTTTTACCGTTTTCGAATCCATTCAGCCGATCTCCGGGTCTGGCGGTAGCACTTTTAGCTGTAGCTTAGCATAGATCATTGAATCTGATTAGGGTGCAGCAGGCGCAATGATATTACGCAGCGCCTGAAAATAGTCCCAGCTAGGTAACTTCCAATAAGCCTATTTTCAGAAAATCTTTATATACTGTACTCCTTCATGTAAATGACTACTTTTTAAAGATAAAGTTATTTAAAGATTTATTTTTTTTGGCGCAAAGATAAAGTTATTATCATTAACTAAAAACTAAGACTACAACAAACAAACAAACAAACAAACAAAAATTTTGGTTAATTGCAATAAAGCTGGAATGTAAATATTAGTTGAAAACAAACAACGAAAATTATAAAGTGAAATGTGCATGTTTAAGTTGCAAGTATAAGCACTAAATTTTCTAACTGAAAATAAATCATTAAAGCTGAACAATGCTATTTTAGTATAATTGAGATACTATTATAGATTATATTAATATTTAGTAATATATTTATATTTAATATATATTATATTATATTATATTTTAGTCATTTTTATACATCATTATACTAAATCAAAATTAGAAATGTTGCCTTGGCAAATATCTAAAATAAAATAATTTAGTTTATTTATATATTTTGCTTAATTTTAGTTCAAGTTTATTTCAAGTAACAAAAGTTTTTTGTTTTTTTTTAGTTTAGGCTTTAGTTCTGGTTAACTATAATAACCCTGCAACTGAAATACAAATAAATTAAACCTCGATAGTAATATTTTTTGGTGGTTTGGTGGCAAGCTGTTTATAAAAGTAACTTGATCAACCAGCATGGTCTTCCTAGTGGAGCTGGTTTAGCTAGTTAAAAAGCCTGGTGGCTACACCAGCATCCACAACCCAACATATAAAGCTGGTCTTTTCAGCAGGACTTCACTGTAATCTGAGTTTTGAAGTACGTCTGTGTTGGTTTGCTCTCATTAAACCCTTCAGGGTCAGTTGAAGGACGGTGAACCCGAGGAGGATGGCGTTGCAGAGCAGGACACAGAGAATCTCATCGGGGAAACCGACGAACAAACTGAAAACAACGACACTGTTGATGAGTAAGAAATATCTACAACATGATTCCTCATCACTTTCATTGCCACAATCAACCTTCAGTTGTCTTTTGAACATCTGAGTATCTCATTTAGAGCAGCGTTGTGGAGCTACTAACTAAAACTAGCAATGCTACTGACTTTTCAGTGTCTGTCGCTTTTCCAGCAACAAGTCATTTTCATTTCCCTCTGTGTCAGGTGACAAAATTACGATAATGCTGTATTTTTACGTTCTGTGTATACAGTCTTGCAGCCAAATGTGTTTATGAGGGAATAATAAAACTCTCAAGTCTCCTAAAAAGCCCTCAACTAACTTCAGCAAATTTTGTTTAGATGATTCATTATATTGAACTGTTTCATTATATTAACTGTTTCAAAAAAGCGATTCAGTGATTAATCACTCAATATTTAATCTTATTATTAAATTATTTTGTTAAATGCTGCTTTTTATCTACATGTTTATATTGAATTAGCATTTTATAGTTTTATTACTGTAAATTTGTGTGTTCAAGTTTGATGTCATCCTACATGAGATCCACACTTGTTATATTTTGGATACATTTTGTTTTTATTAATCAAAGGAATTACATAACTCGCAATGTTACACTAACAGATCCAGTAGCTTGTAGTTTGACAGTGTTAGTTTTGTTATTATTGATATATACTATTATAATTTTTTTGTTCGTTTTTTCAAAATTAGGGTCAACTAAATTTTAGTTAAATGTTTGTTTGTTTTTTTGTAGTTATTGTTTTTTTTTAATATAATATAATATAATATAATATAATATAATATAATATAATATAATATAATATAATATAATATAATATAATATAATATAATATAATATAATATAATATAGCTGATTGTGCACCTGTTAATGTGTGTATATCTTTGCATGTGTTTTGCTGGATCAGTCTGCAGCTCCTCTGTTGGACTCCAGCGTTTTCCGTTCGAAGGTTGATCTGGGAAAGAAACGGAGCATAAAGCGCAGCAGACCGTCTCGTGCCGTCCGACAGAGAGCCGTTCTGCCCGCTCTGACAGAGGGAACGCAACCCGACTGGAGGTTCTGCGACTCCACAGGTGGGGTCAACACATCACATCATTTTACATCGAATTGTAACTTTGTGTCACATGATGTTACATTTTCAGCCTAAATCCTTTAGAATCTGTGTGACTCAACTGTAAAAACTATACACACCTTTGACCGATTGAACAAAAGCAGTCTGTTACAGATGCGAAAGATCAGTGTTCCAATGGAGCGGACTCTGAATCAGAAGAGGAACTGTCCCGGGACGTCACGTCCTCTCCAGCCCCAAACCAGCCCAAGAGAGTCCCTGTGTTTCCTGGGATGGACCCTTCTGCCCTCATGGTATGTGCCTGCTGGTATATGTCCAGTTTTGGATGCCTAACTAACTAAACCACCTGGAGTTAGGTTTAGGCTTAGGCTTGGTGAATTGAGCGTTTTCCGTTCGAAGGTTGATCTGGGAAAGAAACGGAGCATAAAGCGCAGCAGACCGTCTCGTGCCGTCCGACAGAGAGCCGTTCTGCCCGCTCTGACAGAGGGAACGCAACCCGACTGGAGGTTCTGCGACTCCACAGGTGGGGTCAACACATCACATCATTTTACATCGAATTGTAACTTTGTGTCACATGATGTTACATTTTCAGCCTAAATCCTTTAGAATCTGTGTGACTCAACTGTAAAAACTATACACACCTTTGACCGATTGAACAAAAGCAGTCTGTTACAGATGCGAAAGATCAGTGTTCCAATGGAGCGGACTCTGAATCAGAAGAGGAACCGTCCCGGGACGTCACGTCCTCTCCAGCCCCAAACCAGCCCAAGAGAGTCCCTGTGTTTCCTGGGATGGACCCTTCTGCCCTCATGGTATGTCCCTGCTGGTATATGTCCCGTTTTGGATGCCTAACTAACTAAACCACCTGGGGTTAGGTTTAGGCTTAGGCTTGGTGAATTGAAAAGACCGTACTTTACAAAAAGCCTATAATAAATTTAGTGTTGCAGTGACTCATGAAACACCAGTCACACCTTCACATAACCACACTCCCAGTTTCCATTTTTGACACACTGCTCTGCAGACAGAGCAACTTTATTTTACCCATCCATCTGAAATACACTACTGTTTAAAAGTTTGTGAGTAGCAATAGTGAAAAAAATGTTTTTGAGAAAGTTTTCTACTAACCAAGACTGCATTTATTTGACCGTAAATACAGTAATATTGTGAAATATCACTACAATTTCAAATAACGGTTTTCTGTTTGAATATATTTTAAAATGTAATTTAATCCTGTGATCAAAGCTGAATTTTCAGCATCATTACTCCAGTCTTCAGTGTCACATGATCCTTCAGAAATCATTCTAATGCCAAAGAAACTTTTTTATCAGTGTTGAAAACAGTTGTTTTTAAGCGTTATATCAAAGCCAGATTGTGATGTTTGTGGTTTCTTGTCTACTTATTTAAATCATATTTTGTTTACCACCTTTTTAGTAGCAGTAATTGTTTAAAATTATTTAATTACTAAAACAATCTATATAACGATAGTTTTTATGCCTCTGGTTTCAGCTGAAAATAAGATAACAGATTTTTTTAATGATTTATTTTACTTTGGAGTAAAGTATTTTTAATATTGGTCTGTGGCTATGCTGACAAACCAGCATAAATCAACTAACATAAAACATTAATTTCTAAGTTTGTCTCGTCTTTCTCTCGCAGGCCCAGCTAAAGCGGAGAAGTGCAGTGATAGAAACAGAAAGTCCAACAGAAGCAGTCCCCTCACGCTCTCCCCGCACACCCACCATGGCCCTCGGCCCCAGAGTGCTGCCCCCTGTTGACGCCAAGGACAGTGGGTACGTGTGACCAGAAACTTTTAGTAAAAAACTATTTTATATTGCTTATGGAATGTGATGCAATCACATTTTCATTGTCAGATGAGTGCATTTTATAACTCTACAGAGCAGATTTAACTCTGTAAAGCCTACTGTATCGTATTTGATACATTTCTAAGGCTTCCAAATGATCAACATGATCAAAACTTTACAGAAAAACCTGTTGTACACAATTTACTGCATGCCTTCTGTCGTCTGTTTGATAGCTCATACTTTTTAGCAAGTAAAAGGTGTTTTATTATAATTGTAAAAACGTCCACTTTCTATGGAAGCCCATTTTCGCCACTGAATAAATTTTTTTTAAAAAGGTTATTGCGACTTTTTATCTCACAATTCTGACTTTTTTCACAGAATTGTAAGATAAAGAACTTTTTTCTCGCAATTGCGAGTTTATATCTCACCAATTACCTTTTTTATTTTTTATTCAGTGGCGGAAATGGGCTTCCATAGCTTTCAGCTCGTGGTTGACATGTTTTTTTGTTTGTTTGTTTTTTGCTGTGAAAGCTTTACTGATTTTTATGAAGTAAACGTAAGAATAACTTTCATATTGTTAATAATACAGTAGTCAACATTTGAAGTGGATCAAAACATTTCATCAAAGTTGTCCTAAAACCTAAAACCAAAATGCGTTCTTTTCTTTTCTTCATCAACTTTGATTAACTTTTTTGATCCACTTCAAATGTTGACTACTATATTTATATATTATATATATATATTTGATTATCCAGACATAAAAATGTGATTATCAAATATGATCATCAGGTTTTTGAGGAGCGTTTATTTGTTCATCTCTCAATCATCATTGTATTGCATTGCATATGTTTAGATCATAAAACTATTTAAATACCATCATTATTGGAGTGATAACTGATATTTATATGCATATTTCATCTTACTTTTAAGCCATATAAATATCAGCATCTGCACCAAATTGCATGTATTTGCTCCCTTTGGGCCTCTGAATAAAACTGAGGGTTTTTTTCCTCCACTTTCACTATATCATAATATATGTACCATAAAAGCCTAATATATCGGATATCATAAAAATAAAATAAAATTAAACTCATAAAAAATATTTTTAATAGTTTGTCCCAATGGTTCAGTAAACGGTTATAGACAGAAATCGATTTTTTTGACTATTATTTCATATGTCGAACTTTAAAGGATTCATTTCATAGTGCTGTTTCAAATGTTTGTTTTATTGCTCTAATTATCCTTGATACACATTATGGTGCTTCATTTAGCACATTTGTCTGAATACATAATGATGAATTGAATAAGAATGATCTGAATTATGTCAAATGTAATAATTGTGATTAATGTAAATCCAGGTCCGGCTCTTCACCCTCCTGGCTGCTTGAGCTCAAATCCAAGAAGCGAATGAGTCAACCTGAGAGTGAAGCGTGAAGCTCAGGTCAGAGTATGTGCTGGAATCACCCGTCCAGTCCTCTGATTCCCTGTTAAAGGGGTCATCGGATGCGACATGCACTTTTACAAGTTGTTTGAACTGAAATGTGTATTGGTAGTGTGTGTACACAACCACCCTATAATGATAAAGATCCACCCAGTGTTTTTTTTTTATCTGGTTAAATGTTTTCCCCTTTCTCAAATCGAGCCGATCTCAGATGCCTGTCTGTGTGACGTCACCATAGACTGTATAAAAACATGGACGTAGTGTCCGTGACGTAACCCGTAGACTTCCGACGAGCGTTTTGAAGCCTAAAGTAGGCGGAGCCAGCCGTCGCCATCTTGGCAGCGCGTCACCGCGTGTCACTCCCGGATAATCGAAAATGGGCAAAGAGGCGGGAGCTGGCTGCTGAAACCACGCCCACCTAGCTCGACGGTGGTGACAGCAGCGGCAATCCACCTGTCAGTGGCCACGCCCTTAATTATGCAGAACTTTAAGGCTTAATATAATTTAAACGGATGAGTTATAAAAAAATTCACCCCCCTCACAGTTGTCATGAAGGGCAAAATTAGCTATATAAACCAAAATCATTTTTTGAACCAGGCTGTAAACATGTTTTTTTCTGCTGTAAAGTTGGGCATTTTAACATGGGGAGTCTATGGGATTGACTCCCTTTTGCAGCCAGCCTCTAGCGGCCAGTTGATGAATAACAGTTTAAGTCACTTCCTTGTTGGCTTCACGAGAGAGAGCGGGAGGTTGCCGCTTGACGGTGACGCGCTGCCAAGATGGCAACGACCGACTCCGCCCACTTTAGGCTTCAAAAATGCTCTTCAGAAACCAACGGGTGACATCACGGACACTACGTTAATGTTTTTTTTTTTTTTTTTTA
>NW_015660499.1:1137597-1163077 GCF_001515625.1 Sinocyclocheilus rhinocerous | reverse complement strand
CTTAATTATGCAGAACTTTAAGGTTTAATATAATTTAAACGGATGAGTTGTAAAAAAATTCACCCCCCTCACAGTTGTCATGAAGGGCAAAATTAGCTATATAGACCAAAATCATTTTTTGAACCAGGCTTTAAACATGTTTTTTTCTGCTGTAAAGTTGGGCATTTTAACATGGGGAGTCTATGGGATTGACTCCCTTTTGCAGCCAGCCTCTAGCGGCCAGTCGATGAATTGCAGCTTAAGTCACTTCCTTGTTGGCTTCACTAGAGCGAGCGGGAGGTTGCCGCTCGGACGTCACCAAGACCCAGGCCCCTCCCATGATTGTTGATTGACACTAGCAGGAACATGCACTAAAACGGCTTGCTGTGAACAGAGCTGTTTTTGGCAAGGTAAAAAGAGTGTTGTTTTACACTACCATTGAGAAATTTTAACCAAAGTATGTTATAGACTTTTCATTAAGACCCTAAAGAATCATATCAACTTGTGGAAAATGGGCATCCGATGACCCCTTTAAATAATTAGAATATTTCCCTGAAAGCCCTGGAATATTTGCATGTTGCTCTCTTCATCTCCAGTAGAGGGGGACAAAATCCACATTTATATCACTTCATTTGGTTCTTCTCACAGTTTCAAGGTCCTTTACCCTGCTGTCTTGTTTCACAGGTCTGATGCGGTTTGTTGAGAGGAAGTCCTCTGCCACAAAGATGCCAAAGGAACTGACTTACATGAATGATCTTTCATTCTCATACTGACTGAGCATCAGACTATTTCGAGGACGAGTCCTGGACTGAACTGTTTGGAGGCTTTGCCAAGATGACGTCCTGTTATGCACATTTTTATTTTTACATGAAAGTCTGTCCTAATTGTTTGGCAGCATTATAGACGGCGTGCTTGAAAAGCAAGTGCTGTTCACTGTCAGTCTGGAACCAAGTTAATTTTACAGTTATTTAATTTTGTTTACATTTATTAATCCAACAGATCTTTTTTATCCAAAGTGAGGTTGGTTTATCCATCGAGTTCCTCCAGTTCAATCAGTATAGCTTCATGCTACAATGCACTTTAAATAAGTTGGATCACTGGAAAAGGTGCCTTAGGGCTCTTGGGCATTTTATTGCATTTTAAATCAGAATTTAAATATTGTGTTTCTAAAACTTCTAAGTCTGATCTTAAGATGTTCATTGCTATATGAAACTACTTTTTCTTTCTCTAAATGGTTTTCGTTCTGTTTACAACATGTGCCATTCCAGCTTATAAACATCATTTGATTTTGTTCACTTCTTTTCTTTTCTTTTTAATCTTTTATTTTCTACTATATTTTTTTCTTGAATTAAAGCTCTAGTGAGCAGAAAAGCATCAGCTGATGTGCTTGGATCGGGCTGATTATCATTTACGAGGTTTTGTTTTATTGCCAATGCCTTTACAGTCCTGCCAAGAACACTTTTACAAACACAAATCAGACTAATAATAAGTTGTGTTTAATTGTGCTCTTTTGAAATGTTTTTTCCCCCCCAGTCGTTTATTTTTAGACTTCAGCTGTGTAAATTGCTGCTTGAGGAAAATGTTTACCTGTTTAATGTTGGGAAACGGGAGTTGTGTTTTATAAAATATGAATGATGAATTACAATCATCTTGATTAAATATTTTTTCTAAATGGGAAGCAAGTTTGTTTTTGTATGTATTACTTTCTTATGTGTGGTAGGACTGAGATATCAGAAGGTATCAGCAGAGACAAAGACAGAGCTATGAAAATGAGGGTATGTAACATTACATTTAACTACATTTTAAACCTAAATTAAGGCATTTTTCAAATGTTTTTTAAATGATTGATAATTAATTTCCTTTCACCCAGTCTTAATAAAATGCCATTTAAGGTGAATTAAAAAATATATATACATATTAATTTGTTATACCAAAATTAAGCCATTTTTAATTTATTTGTCAGTTTCAAAAGAATGTTTTTTTTATTTTTATAAAATAATTATTGATTTCCTTTTTGATTACCAGTAGGTCAGTTAAAGAAAGTGAGGTTGGTGCTTGGAAAGGATAAAGGTAAAGTGGGAAGTCCAATGGACTGTTGTTTATTCCTCCGTTTATTTCATGTATTTTCACTCACTCTGGATAATATATTGTGGGAAATGTCTCCATTTCTGAATTACAAATGTAGGTCTAGACACTTGCTCCGTGCGTTGCAGTAAGGTGTCTAATAAACACTTTATCATTTTAATGTACATTGCAAGAACCATAAATTAAAATCTCCTTCAACAGTGTTTTGGCACAAACTTTAATTTAAATGCAAGTACCAGGAGTGTTAGATGGTGCTATTATCTGTACGCTTCATTGAAATTCATTTTTATTTACTAAATTAGATTTTTTTTTTTTTAAACATACACTCTAAAAAATGCTTTTACTTGATCTAAGCCATAAAAAAATACTTTTGTAGGTATAACCTAATTTGTCAGGTTGAATTACAGCACTGGCTTGCTTTTCTAACCAATCTGGACCGTTATTATTAAGTATACTGGGAGTGCCACTTAAAAATAGAATCCCTTATCAATTTAAAATGTAATTTTTTAATCATTTAAAATATATGTTACATTTTTCAAGTGATTTAAATGTTTAATGTTTAAATGTTTTTGTTATTGAATAATTGATTTTCTTTCTTTTTTTAAGTTGCACCCCAAGGCTTTTAGAAATTTAAGACGAATTTAGAAAAATATACATATTCATTTATTGTTACATTTAACTACATTTATACCAAATGTCAATTTCAAACATGATTTCAATGTTTTTTTTTAATTGATTTCCTTTTTTTTAAGGTGCATACCTTGTCTTTTGTAAATGCAATTTAAAATGAATTTTTAAAAAATATGCATATTCATTCATTGTTACTTTTAACTGCATTTTATACCAGAATTAAGCCATTTTTAGTTTATTTGTCCATTTAGAAAATGACTTCAGTGTTTATTTATTTTATTCTTTTTTATGAAATAATAATAATTTTTTAAGGTGCATCCCTAGTCTTTTGTAAATGCAGTTTGAATTTAATTGAATATATATAGTGGGTAGTGGGATATACATATTGTTACATTTACCTACATTTTAATTAAGCCATTAAATTGCATCCACCAAGTCTTTTTAAAGTGCAATTTAAGTTACATTTAACTACATTTTAAACCAAAATTAAGCTTATTTTTATTTATTTTCTTAATTCTTATTTTTTCTTACATGCATGTTTTTCTTGGGCAAACAATTATAGAAAATGATCACTAATTTTGAGAATCCATCAAATGAGGATGAATGGTCCAAATCTGTGGCATGGGTTTGGGCTCAGAGAGAGAGAGAGAGAGAGAGAGAGAGAGGGGATAGTGAGCAGGGTTGTGATGACAGCAGCTGATCCCGTCTGAATCCTCTTGGCTCGCACCCTGTCGGTGCCCGCTGTACCCACACTGGCAGCAGAGTAGGCTGGTGGCTCACGGCCTATTGAGAGGCAGCCTGACGGACACAAATGCGAACGACAGACTTGCTGCATCAACAGCAATCGACGTCCAACCCATTTCTGCTGCTGTGGACGGAATTAAACCATAAATACCCCCCAGGTCCCCTCCACTCGCCCGGCACACCCTCAACTCCACGCACACTCCTCACACACACACACACTCATACACACACACGCTGAGAGAGAGTGGAGGGGTGAGAACTGCTGAAGGTGAAGGACGAGAGAAACAGGTAAAGATGCGTTCAGCCTTCATCTGAACTCTTACTTTTCACATGTGTGCTGGCAGAAGAAAGAAACTAAATATCATTGTCATAGAAATCTATTTTAAGATTAATTGGAGACCTGATGTAGTGAAGTTGAAATAGAGAAATTGCTATAAAAGAGAAAGAAAGTCATTTTTAGAGAGATTTTTCCTTGACCAAGACTAATCTATTTGATCCAAACTTTTATTGCTAAAACAAGAAAGTTTACAAAATGTTTTTTTCTTCATTGTCATAACAAGATCTATTGTTTTAGAGTTTAAAACCTTTAACAAACCACTTTTTTTTTTTTTACGCTAAATGCGTCTTTCTTGAAAAGAAAAGCCACTTGTTTTGATATTGTCTGTTTTGTTTTTTGTTTTGTCCGTCCTACCGAAAACATTTTTACAAACACAATACATATGTTACAATAATGAGCACAATAAGCTGAGTTTAATTTTGTCCCTTTTGAATGTTTTTCAGTCAGTGTTTTGTTTTGTGTTGTTCTTTGTTTTGTTTTGTTTTGTTTTGTTTTGCTTTGCTTTGCTTTATTTAGTTTAGTTTTTTGTTGTTTTGTTTTTTGTTGTTTTGTTTTTTGTTGTTTTGTTTTGTTTTGTTTTGTTTTGTGGCCATCCTATCAAAAACATTTTTGAAAAACGCAATATATATGCGATGATGAGCATAATAAGCTATTTTCAAATGTGTCCCTTCGGAAGTTTTTTTTAGTCATTGCTTTTTGTTTTGTTTTGTTTTTCCCGTATACCACCAAGAACATTTTTTACACACACAATATATATGATGTTACAATAATGAACATTATAAGCTTGTTTAATTGCTGTTCCCTTTGAATGTTTTTCAGTCATTGAAATAATGGTTATTTTTATACTTCAGTTGTATGAATTGCTGCTTAAGGAATATGTTTATCTGTTTAATTTTGGGGAAAGGCAAGTTGTGTTTTGTAAAAAAAAACAAAATTCATATCAGTTATAAATATTTTGCATAATTATGCATCTTACTTTAAAATAAATGCCTCTTTTTTAATATTTTGTTATCTAACGCAATAACATTCATGTATTTATAAGCGTCCAATGTGTTTTGTGGCCATTCACTTTAGATTAAATCTCCTATTTTCTTTTGGTTTACCATTTAATTGAAGTAATTACACACACAATATATATGATGTTACAATAATGAACATTATAAGCTTGTTTAATTGCTGTTCCCTTTGAATGTTTTTCAGTCATTGAAATAATGGTTATTTTTATACTTCAGTTGTATGAATTGCTGCTTAAGGAATATGTTTATCTGTTTAATTTTGGGGAAAGGCAAGTTGTGTTTTGTAAAAAAAAAATTTTCATATCAGTTATAAATATTTTGCATAATTATGCATCTTTCTTTAAAATAAATGCCTCTTTTTTAATATTTTGTTATCTAACGCAATAACATTCATGTATTTATAAGCGTCCAAATGTGTTTTGTGGCCATTCACTTTAGATTAAATCTCCTATTTTCTTTTGGTTTACCATTTAATTGAAGTTATTTACTCTTCTCGTGTTTTTAGCACTCACACAGCAATGGCTGGTTTGTGACCCTATTCAGAATCGCTTTTTCTCATCTCTGATGTGTGTTTGTGTGTTTGACAGGCGGAGAGATGTCAGATCAGCAGGGAGTCCCAGATCAGCAAGTCGCTGGGAAGAGCCAAGGAGGAGCAGGAGCGGTTTACAAGGTCCAAAGGCACTCATTGATACAGTTATTTTACACAGTCAAAAAGCCCAGAGGAAACACTTTTATAGCTCATGAGACTGAATGAATTTTTTTTAGTGTTTCATTTAAGTATCAACTACAACTTGCATTAAAAGACACAACGAGCCAATAGCTGACACACGGTAAGAGTACTGAGCTATAGATGAATGGGGAGAATAAATGTCATTTGAATTTGAACAAATTTGATGAGAAATATTTGAGTTCAAGGAATAGTTTACCAAAAAATTTAAATGTGCTGAAAACTTACTCACCTTCAGGCCATCCAAGATGTTTCTTCACCAGAACAGATTTGGAGAAATGTAGCATTCCATCACTTGCTCACCAATGGATGCTCTGCAGTGAATGGGTGCCGTCAGAATGAGAGTCCAAACAGCTGATAAAAACATCACAATAATCCACAAGTAATCCACACCACTCAATTAACATCTTGTGAAGTGAAAAGGTGCGTGTTTGTAAGAAACAAATCCATCATTGTGATGTTTTTCATTTCAAACCATTGTAAAAATATGAGTCCTCTATCCGTAATTATACTTTCTCCAGTGAAAAAGTAATCTGGTCTGAATCGGGAGACAAATCTGCACAGATCAAGCACTGTTATTATGGATTATGGACATGTATTTGTCTTATAAACAGAGTTTTCCTCTTCACATGATGTTAATAGACTGGAGTGGTGAGGATTACTTGTGGATTATTGTGATGTTGGTTGTATTGTGTACTTGTGGATTACAGTTTTTCATCAACTGTTTGGACTCTCATTCTGATGGCACCCATCCACTGCAGAGCATCCATTGGTGAGCAAGTGATGGAATGCTACATTTCTCCAAATCTTTTCTGATGAAGAAACAAACTCATCTACATCTTGGATGGCCTGAGGGTGACTACATTTTCAATTAATCGTGAACTACTCCTTTTATACTGAGACTCTGATATTGACAGGTTTGAGACATTGTTGAAATCTCTTCTTACTTAATAGAGGAGACACATGTGAGGTTACTTCTTGAGGAGAAAATTCTGAACAGCAAATGTCTCCATTTGTTCTTCATTTAATGGCATTGCTGTCTAGGGGAAACAAGAGCAGAATGAAGTTCTTCATTAAAATGAATGTGACAATCTACATGAATGATTTTACAAATGACTTGCACAGAAATTCTGCTCGTCTTTCATGGATGAAACCCAAACAGTTTACGACTTAAAATATGCTGAATCATCTTAACAGGCCTCACTGTTTGAATTCGAGAACTTCCGTGGAAAAAAGGTCGAGCTGTCAGTAGAATGCAAGGACTTGATTGAGAAGAACTTGGAAAAAGTTGGATCAATCATAGTTGAGTCTTGCCCGTGAGTACATGCTCTCTACAGTCAAACCACATTATCTACAACCACAAAAGGAGCAATGAAGAATGTTCAGACTGTTCTTGAAAGCAAAAGTTTGAATATATGCAAATTGGATTTAGGAGAAAGGAGAAGGAGAATAGGAGAAGTTTTCAGTAAGTTTTGTACGCAAATGATAGCATATGACTTCAAAAAATTATAACATACAACTCAATGGACTACTTACTGTATATCAGTGTTTCTCAACGAGACCTTTCTTAAAATTGATAATAATATAATATAATATAATATTTATTTTTCCCCTCTATAATATTTGTTTAGAACATCCAGTTCTTAAAACCTCTGCAAGCACAAAATAAATTGTGATTTATTAATCTACCTATACAGTTTATAAAGCATAAATTACAGCCAGTTTCTGAATGTAATGTAATTTAGATATCTGTTAATGTTATATTATATACTGTAGGTGGTCTTCAAGTCAAAAAGTGTAACAGCTATTTTAACATATTTAAAATATTTTATTTGTTTACCTCAGTGTTATTATCCTTAATTAACAATACAACTTACTTGAAATAAAATAAACATTAACTGAAACAAAATTAAATATTGAAAAAAAAAATTCAACCTTTTCGTTAACTTTATTTCATTTCAGCTAGTTGGCAAGTAAAAAAAGTATCATTTTCATTTGCTAGGTACTAAAATAAATAAGACTAAATAAACTAAAACTTAATAAAAGCTATATAAAGATATAAAAAAAACAAATAAAAACAGCAAAATTGAATATAAAAATATACATATAAAATCTACCTCAAAATGCTAACAAAACTACTAGTATATACTTGAAACTAAAATAACACTGGTTTACCTTCATGTCATGTGACTAATAAACAACACCAGAGACCCGTCAACATGCAAATGTATTGTTGAAATATTAACTTAAAATCACATTTACCCCAGTGAAAAATAAATATACATTCATTAAAATAAAATAAATAATTTTTTTTAAAATATACATTTATTTTTGCTAAGTATACTACAAATACATTTACATATTTATGTACTTACTAAAAAATCTCCTGCAGTTATACTTTTGGTATACTAAACTGGTATACTACTTAAAGTCTGCTAAATTGGAACGACTAATTTTGTGCTGAATGCACTTTAATTGTGCAGAAGTAGTGCTGAAGTTCAACTAAATATATACTAAAGAATATTTTCTTTGTGCTAAAGTGCAACTATTGCAAGTACACTTTAGGTAGACTTTAAATATCTTGCATTTAAAGACCAATAATATTCAAAGCCCATGCAATCCTTATCAACAGAGACATTAAAACACATTTTATGCTTAATATTAAGAAATGTGCATTGTGAACAAGTAGCACTCCAAATAAAGTTGAATTATAATTTTTTAAGTTAGTAAGTCTCGAGCAATATGTCAGTAAATATGTTAATAGATTTGAACTACTGTATACTTAGTAAGAAATAAATGTATTTAAAATATATTACTTTTTTACTAGGGTACGTTCAAAGGAGTTCAGATGACCAAAAAATTTTTTGTAAATTCCCTGCTTTAATCAAAAGGAATCATCCATTAATCCATCCTGATCTTAATGATCTTGTTCTAGATGGGTCGCCTTTGTGCAGAAGGGCTTTCTGGGACAGCAGTTTGTTTTGGAGAAGGGAGAATATCCTCGCTGGTCCTCCTGGACCAACAGCCAGAGCAGCTACTGCCTCCTGTCCATGAGACCTCTGAGAGTGGTGAGAGACACGTTCACACCTTACACCTGCTTAAAGATCTGCTCTTCTGTCACAGCCCATTGAGTCTAGTGTTTACGCTCCATTACTAGGACAGCGCCGACCACAAACTACATCTGTTCGAGAACTGCAGCTTTGCCGGGAGAAAGATGGAAATCGTGGATGATGACATTCCCAGCTTGTGGGTTCACGGCTTCCAGGACCGTGTGGCCAGTGCCAAAGCTGTCAACGGAACGTGAGTTTGAGATCGCTTTCATGCTGCTGTTGTCCAAAGACCATTAACTCACAAACCTTGATTTTTCAAGATGGTCTTGGTCTTTGTTTCAGTCCATACACTCTAAAAAATGCTGGGTTTGTCCCTTTTTAACCCAGCATTTTTTAGAGTGTAGTTTTCCTGATTACAGACAGTCTGTATGTTGATGTATGATCTCAAAACTGACTCTTTTTACTTAACACATCTGGTCTTGTGCATGGTTCATCAGTAAATGTTATTTGAAAGAAAAATGTTTGGGGTTAGCAAGATTTTTTTTTTTTTTTCAAAGGAAATAAATTCTTTTATTCAGCAAGGATGCATTTAATTGATCAAAAGTGACAGTAAAGACATTTAGAATTAAAATATGTCTATTTCAATCAAATGATGTTCTTTCTATTTATCAAAGAATCTTTGATTCCACAAAAATATTAAATAGCACAAACAGATTTCAGTATTAATAATTACACTCTAAAAAATGCTGGGTTACCCAACCGCTGGGTCAAAACAACCCAATAGCTGGGTTTGCCCCTTTTTAACCCAGCACTGGGTTATATTTAACCCAGCATTTTTTAGAGTGTATGCATTTAAGCTTTACATTTTATCGTTTTTTTTCCCCCCTGAAAAACAAACCCATGACTTTGCTGTTCTTGACACCATGCTCTACTGGTTTAACTAAAATTAAAACTATAACCACTAACAAAATACTTAAAATAACATAAACATTAACTTAAATAAAACAGAATATACATAGAACAAAAATGTATTATATGTATTTTATTTCAGCTATTTTCCAAGGCAACATTTCTCATTTGTGTTTAATTTAGATTGAAGTAAAATAACCAAAAGTAAAAACTAAAACTTTAATTTAAAAAAATAACTATATAGACATATTTTAAATAAAAAAGGGAAAATGACAAAAATATCAAATTTAGTAAACCTTTAACTAAAATTAAAATATAATATAAAATAAAAGAATTTCAATTCTTTATATTCTATAAGAATATAGAATATAAAATAGAAGAAAATATGTGACCCTGGAGCACAAAAGCAGTCTTAAGTCGCTGGGGTATATTTGTAGCAATAACCAAAAATACATTGTATGGGTCAAAATTATCGATTTTTCTTTTATGCCAAAAATCATTAGGATATTAAATAAAAATCATGTTCCATGAAGATATTTTGTACATTTCTTACCGTAAATATATCAAAACTTAATTTTTGATTAGTAATATGCATTGCTAAGAACTTTATTTGGACAACTTTAAAGGTGATTTTCTCAATATTTAGATTTTTTTGCACCCTCAGATTCCAGATTTTCAAATAGTTGTATCTCGGCCAAATATTGTCCTATCCTAACAAACCATACATCAATGGAAAGCTTATTTATTTATGAAATCTCATAAAATTGACCCTTATGACTGGTTTTGTGGTCCAGAGTCACATATATGAAAAGAAAATATAGCAATAAAATATAATTCAAAATATTAACAAAAAAGTAATTAGTAAGTATACATTTAATAAAGGTCACATCAATAATAACAAATAAAGGATGATTAAAAAAAAAAAGGAGCATTAGAAAAAGTGTCAATCCAAAACAAACTCAAATCTGACTCCATTCTTACAAAAAAATGGCTACATTTTTAATAAAAACAAGTCTGGTGTTTTTCTTTCTTTGTTTTTCTTGTTAAATATTCTTTCTTACATGTCAAAAGTAAACTGGATTGGATTCAAATGCTGTTTCATGTTGACTTTTAGTATGGCAAATAAACCTATAAGCAATCAATTTCTATCATCTTCATGTTTTTTTTTTTTTCTTGTTAAATAGTTTGTTTCACTTGACAAAAGTAAACTGGACTGCAATGCCATTTCATGCTGACTTTTAATACAGCAAGTAAATCTACAAACAATTAGTGTCTTCCAGTTTCATTTTTATTCATGTAGAGATATCTTAAATTCATTTCTTATTTAAAAGTTCATCAATTTTAAACACACTCTTAAAAACAAAGGTTATTTTATTATCGTTTTGGTTCCATGAAGAACCTTTCACATCCATGGAATCTTTCCATTGCACAAAAGGTTCTTTATAATGAAAAAGGTTCTTTAGCTTACAAAAAAAAGTTCTTCACACTAAGAAGAACAATGCTTCTTTTAAGAACTGATCACTGAAATGTTCTTTGGGGAGCCAAAAATGGTTCTTTATTGACATTGATGCATCCATGAAGAACCTTTAAGATCCATGGAACCTTTCCATTGCACAAAACATTCTTTAAAGATTCTTCAGACTTAGAAACAAAAGTGGTTCTTTTAAGAAAGGTTCTTTGGGGAACCAGAAATGGCCCCTCTATGGCATCGCTGCGGAACCTTTATTTTTAAGAGTGTAGATATCCTAAAAAATGTACTTAATGTTTTCTGACATTGTTTCCGCACTCCAATCTCTTTCCTCAGGTGGGTGGGCTACATGTACCCTGGCTACCGCGGGCGTCAGTTCGTGTTTGAACATGGCGAATACAAACACTGGAACGACTGGGGAGCCACAGAACCACAGCTGCAGTCCGTCCGGCGTGTGCGTGACATGCAGTGGCACAAACGGGGCTGCTTCACCGTCCCCGACCCGGCTCCCAAACCCAAACCCAATCCCAACCCTAATCCAAACCCAAACCCAAACCCCAGTCCCGCTCCCGCCCCCGCTCCCGCTGCCCCATCCGCCATGGCTGCCAGCAGCTGAAGGAGAACGGCCAGCCCTGCCGATGACCTCTGCCCTGCACCTGCTCAGAGGACCACGAAGAAAGCTCGAAAGCAAAAGTGACTGCCTTGCCTCTTGTGTGTCTATCATTGGAAATAAAGGCCTCGGCCCCATGCTTTGATCTCTGACCTTTGGCTCGTGTCTGATTTTATTTGTATTTTTCTGCTAGACTGATATAACACTGAAAATACCACAAGTTTAGTAATGAATGCTGCAGCAAGGCTGCACTTGTTTGATCAAAAATACAGTAAAATCAGTAATATTGTGAAATATTATTCCAGAATCAGAATCAGAATCAGAATGAGCTTTATTGCCAGGTATGTTTACACATACGAGGAATTTGTTTTCGTGACAGAAGCTTCCACAGTGTAACAGAATGACAGTGACAGAACAAAAAACACAGATAATAAAAAAAAAAATAGAACAAGTAAATAAGGAATAAAAATATATAAATTGACAGTTGTATGTGCAGGTATATTACAATAGACAGTTTTTGTATGTACAGATACTGTATATTATGTGCAAATTTGAGGTGTAGACTGAGTATGTGTGTTAGATAAATAAGTGTATGAGTGAATAAATAGTGTGTGTTCCACACTTATTGTTAAGTGTTCATGAGATGGATGGCCTGAGGGAAGAAACTGTTCCTGTGTCTGGCCGTTCTGGTGCTCAGAGCTCTGTAGCGTCGACCAGATGGCAACAGTTCAAAGAGGGAGTGTGCTGGATGTGAGGGGTCCAGAGTGATTCTGCCAGCCCTTTTGCTCACTCTGGATAAGTACAGTTCTTGGAGAGAAGGGAGGGTTGTACCAATGATTCGCTCAGCAGTCCGGACTACCCTCTGTAGTCTTCTGAGGTCAGATTTGGTAGCTGAGCTGAACCAGACAGTTATTGAAGTGCAGAGGATGGATTCAATGATGGCGGAGTAGAACTGTTTCAGCAGCTCCTGTGGCAGGTTGAACTTCCTCAGCTGGCGAAGGAAATACAACCTCTGCTGGGCCTTTTTCACAATGGAGTCAATGTGAGTGTCCCACTTCAGGTCCTGAGAGATTGTGGTGCCCAGGAACCTGAATGACTCCACTGCAGTCACAGTGCTGTCCATGATGGTGACACCCCAAACCCCAACCCAGCCCCCGCCCCCGCCCCTGCTCCCGCTCCCACCGCCCCATCCGCCACGGCTGCCAGCAGCTGAAGGAGAACGGCCAGCCCTGACGATGACTTCTGCTCAGAGGAGCACGAAGAAAGCTCAAAAGCAAAAGTGACTGCCTTGCCTCTTGTGTGTCTATCATTGGAAATAAAGGCCTCGGCCCCATACTTTGATCTCTGACCTTTGGCTTGTGTCTGATGTGATTTTTTCTGCTAGACTGATACAACGCTGAAAATAACACAAGTTTGAAGATGAAAATGCTGCACTAATCTGATACAGTAAAAAAAAAAATACAGTAAAATCAGTGATAATGTTAAATATTATTACAGTTCAAAAGAACTGTTTTCTATTTGAATATTTATTCCTGTGATGCGCAGCTGAATTTTCAGCATCATTACTCCACACTGTAAAAAATTACCGTGAATTTAACGGTAAAAGACTGTAAAAATGCTACAGTAAAAACCTGTTAAATGGTTAACGATTCCCCTACTATATACAGTGAAAAACTGTATTGGACACAGTTTTGTTTTGAATGTGATTAAATCAACAGTTTTTTAGGTTACTACGTTGTTTGGGTCGAGGTCAAAAAGTTTCAGAATGCCTATAAATAAGCAATAAACTGGGTAACACTTTATTTCGATAGTCCACTTTAGACATTCTATTAACAGTAAGTAACTTTGCAACTACACACTGTAAAAAATGACCTTGAATTTAATGGTAAAAGACTGTAAAAATGCTACAGTAAAAGCCTGTTAAATGGTTAACGGTAAATTCCCCTACTATATACGGTGAAAAACTGTATTGGACATTACATGTATTGGACATTAATTTTACGGTAGTATACCGTTTTTGTAAGTGAAAAAGACTGTATAATTTACAGTGAATAACCGTAAATTGACATTCCCAGAATTCCCTGCGTTACATTTCAAATTTGATGTTTTTTTGTTGAAATAACTATGTTTCTTCTTAGTTTTTTCTTATCAGTTTTGTATATTAGGGTTGTGTGTTACACCTAATGTTGTTAAATGAATGTTTATTGCATGATTTCAGTTTCATGTGTGTTACCATGATGGTGTTTAGCGTTTGTGTCACAGGTGACACTGTGCACCTTCTATATATGTTAATATTTAAAAGCTCCTTGTGATGGGCTTTGATTCATCATGTGATTCTCATCACCACCTGCATTTGGTGGTTATCAGTGTATTACAAAAGTACAAAACAGATTTCAGTACTTCAATAGGTTGGTATATTAACATTATATCAGTTAATGAAATTACGGTATTTAACTGTAACTTTAAGTTAAAACCTAAAACATTGCTACCGTATTTTTTACGGTAAAATTCCGGCAACCACAAGCTGCCGTTTTTTTTACCGTAAATTTTACGGATTTTTTTTTTACAGTGCAGTCTTCAGTGTCACATGATCCTTCAGAAATCATTCTAATATGCTCATTTGCTGCTCAAGCAACATTTCTGGTTATTATCAATGTTGAAAGCTATTTTTTGTGGAAACTGATACATTTTTTTCTGGATTCTTTGAAGTTCAAAAGAACAGCATTTATTTGGAATAGAAATCATTTGTAACATTATAATTGTCTTTATTCTCAGTTTAATGTCAATTTAATGCGTTCTTGCTGAATAAAGAGTATTAATTTCCCTGAAATTTTAAAGGTAGTGTAACAATAAAAGAAAATTGTTTTGTTTTTGTTTGTTTGCTTGTTTGTTTTTTTAAGGAAGGAAATCCACAAGGAAGGAAATTCTAGGTCTGAAGTAATCATTCTGAACTATTTGCAAATAATATTTTAATATATGTACACATGCACGTCTCGTCACATGCAGATTAGGAACTACACAAATCACCAATTCTCAATTCAAAATGGCCATATTTGAGAAAAAAAGCTCGGCTGCATCATATTGCTGTCAGACATCTATTTCTAGCATTAAGCAGTTGTCAAATATTCAATATTTCGCTACTTCCATCTTACCCTGCTTACTTTGATTTGATTGGCCATCTCAATCACTTTGACATTGACAAGCACTGTTAGACAGCTAAGGCAGACCAGACTAAAATTGTAGCATAAATTGTAAACCTTTTTCTCATCATGTGCACCTCATGCACGATCGGTGCATAATTACAAGTGCACAAAATGCTTTATTCAGTTATTTCTAAACCATGCCTCCTTAAAAGTCAACATGAAATTAAGACTGAACTGATACAGTGTAATATTTTTTTCATAACGTGTAACTTATAACACTACCCCTGTTTATATTTTTCTTCCCCTCCAATCATCTCCATCGTTATCTGCTCATGAATAGGCCTGCATCAGATATTTGAAGAAAAATGGCTTTTCAAGTGATCTGTATTTTTTTTTTAAATCTATCATTGCTCCTCTCAGTTTTTCTAAATAGGCCACCTATGGTCCATATCGGTGTGCATATGTGTGTACTTCTCTTTATTTCCTTTCATCCTCTTTATGTCTTTCCTGTCTCTTTGTAAGTTGTTGGCTCTTGGCAGGAGTTCAGCTGAGTCATGTGAACGGAGAACAAAGCGTGGCAGCCTCCAAAAATGACAACTAATGAAATAACTCTAATCTGATGTGGGCAGGCCAGGGCTGGGCTTGGCATGGTTTGGCATTGCTGTCATGAATGATGATGAAAAAATATGGCAAGCTTCCACTGCTGGTCCAAATCGCCTATCCATGGCATACCGATGAGGTTACCAAACCAGACCAGGCCTTTTCTATGCCTCGCCAAACAGGCAGATTTTGTGAAGAAAACACAGATGTGACTCTAAACTCTGATATCATCACTGTACTGTAGATGTTGAACTGCCTAAATATTTTGCAAGCTACTGTGAATCTCACATTATTGTGCAACAGATAATTATGAAATCTAGCATTTTGCAGATTAGTGGTAAACTAAAGCAGCTTCGGTTTAGTTTAAACTAATTCTTTTTATTATTATTTATTACTTTTAGCTGCTAATGATTAAATGTTTTATTTACTTATTATTTTAAAAATAATTATAATGTATTGAATTTCATTTAATTAGTAATGTTTACAAATTATTTTTGAATTGCATTATTATTTGCATTGCTGTCATGAATGATGATGAAAAAATATGGCAAGCTTCCACTGCTGGTCCAAATCGCCTATCCATGGCATACCGATGAGGTTACCAAACCAGACCAGGCCTTTTCTATGCCTCGCCAAACAGGCAGATTTTGTGAAGAAAACACAGATGTGACTCTAAACTCTGATATCATCACTGTACTGTAGATGTTGAACTGCCTAAATATTTTGCAAGCTACTGTGAATCATTCATTATTGTGCAACAGATAATTATGAAATCTAGCATTTTGCAGATTAGTGGTAAACTAAAGCAGCTTCGGTTTAGTTTAAACTAATTCTTTTTATTATTATTTATTACTTTTAGCTGCTAATGATTAAATTTTTTATTTACTTATTATTTTAAAAAATAATTATAATGTATTGAATTTAATTTAATTAGTAATGTTTACAAATTATTTTTGAATTGCATTATTATTTTTTTAGTAATTATTGTTTAATGTTTTTTTTTAATTGTATGATTCATTTTTATTTTATTGTAATTAATTGCAATAATTATTATTATTAGTTGTTTATTATTAATTGTAAGAATTTTATCTAATTATTTTAACTGCTAATAATGTTTTTCATTTAATTACTATTTATTTGTACTAATTATTTTTCATGATTATTTTTTAACTGCTAATGGTTTTTAATTGCATTATTATTCTTTTATACTTATTTTTAATTGTTACTTTTAACTGCTAATGATTCTTTTTAATTTAATTATTATTGTTTGCTCTTTTTTATTATTATTATTTTTAACTGCTAATGATTCTTTTTAAATTATTTTTCTAAATTATTATTATTTTTTTAATTATCATTAAAACTAATTGATTTTTCTCCTTTATAAACTGAAAAATGGTGTAAGATTTACTCTGAATCAATTGTCACGCAGAAATTGCTAGTACACTTCACTTATTACAAAGAAATGGCAAATAATATGAACAACCTTGTAATGTGTTTTTTGAACATTAAAGCATGTCAACATATTCTGTTACACCAAATACACAAAATAATGATCTTTAAAAAAGCATCATATGACCCCTTTAAGTAGAAAGCTTGAAATAGAATTTTCTTTTGTAAAACATACTCTGATAATCTTTGTTTGTTTGCTTGTTTTTTTTTTTTGTTACAACTTTGAAAAATAAAATTTTTACAGTATATTTGAAGGTCTTATTCTTATTCCAGAAACCAGGGATGTTTAATTCAAGCCATGAGCAATCAAAGCTAAATATCTTATTATGTGACTAAAAACCCGAATTTTCCATCCATTTATTTTGATGTATTAAAGACAATTATTTTCTCTCTATAACAGTTTGTAGATGGTGCTGCAAACAAGCTCACTGGAAAACAGAACAGACGTTTGATGTTTATTCAAATGAGATTTGAAATAATTGCATTCTTTCTAGCAGTTCCTGAAAACAGAAGAACAACAGAAACATGTCACAATTTGAAATTCTATTTTAGAATCAAACGTTTTTGTTTTTTGACAAGTTTCCCCAAGGGCTTTTAATAACCCTATAGTTTCATTGTTGATTTGTACATTTCTTTTCTTCTGTCTGAGAAGGTTCACATTGATCCGGGCCATTGTCTAAATGTTTTTGTGAAGCCAGTCAGCTGCGCTCTGGTGCTCAAAATGTTTTGTTGCTCATCCAGTTGGCTTCAGCAGTTGTGAAATCATGAGATTTCCTGGCATTTTAAATCATTACACACAATATGATGTCATTAGAAAGTTTCTTCTGCTTTGTATTCAGGCCTTTGCTGTCCTGAAAACAGTGTGTAGTTGAGAAGTGTCTAAAGGCCGTTATTGAGTCTTTCTGCAAAACATATCGATGAGGTTACCAAACCAGACTAGGCTTTTCTGTGCCTCACCAAACTACTAGCGCAGGCAGATTTTAGTGAGGAAAACACAACTGTGTCTGTGACTCTAAACTCGGATATCATCACTGTACTGTAGATGTCGAACTGTCTAAATATTTTGCAAGCTACTGTGAGTCTCACATTATTGTGCAACAGATAATTATACTGATAAAATCTAACATTTTGACTGAAACATTATTAACTTAACCAACTTCATTTTGGTTTTTAATGATTTTTTTATCATTATTTTTAACTGCTAATAATCATTTTAAAATGATTTTAACTGCTGTTTTTAATTGAATAATTTTTTTCTACTAATTATTTAACTATTTTTAATTATTTTGTTTTTTAGAATTTACTTTAAAACTATTTTATTCAGAAATTGCTAGTACATTTCACAAATAATTACAAAGAAACTGAAATTTTGAAGTAGAAAAACTGAAATAGCCAAATGCAATTCAGTAATCTTTGTTTTTCTTTCTTTCTTTTTTTAATTTTACATTCTGAATCCAATTTAATGTTAGTCTGACAAACGAAATACTGTGGTGAACGAGTGTTTTTTTGAAAGAAGTCTTGTTTGCTTCATATTTTTGTGGAAACTGTGAATAGGAAGTTCAAAAGAACAGCATTTAAACAAAATAGAAATGTTTTGTAATATTATAGATGTCTTTACTGTCACCTTTGATGAATTTAATGCACCCCTGGTGAATAAAAGTATTCATTTAAAAAAAAAAAATGATAATAATAATAATACTGACCTTTTGAATAGTAGTGTATATTACATATTTATATTATTTTTCCAAATATATGCTATTTCTAAGATGCTTGATAAAATGAAGAATTAATTGCATAAAAGAAAGCAGTTACTGTTATAAGTATAGTAAATCCTGCCTTGATTCAGTATTGAAGTGTGCTTGTTTTGGAGAGCAGGAATAGCCCAGGTAAACACAGATGTCCTTACATTCCTCACGCGGTTCCCCTGCAGCGCTGTGACCGCCGCTCACTTCAGCATGGACATGAACGTGTGAATTTAGAGTGGGTTCAGTCGATTCCCAAAGAGCCTGAAGCTTTCAGCAGCCTGTTCACAGCTGTTGAAACATGGGATATCCCAGTGTCTAATGATAGCCAACAGCTCCCCGCAACGGAGCCACACACCAACACACACAGTCTTCACCCTCAACACAACAGAAAGCACTACAGATGACAACAGTCTGAAATTCACCGTATAGCCTACACTGTAAAAAATGACCTTGAATTTAACGGTAAAAGACTGTAAAAATGCTACAGTAAAAACCTGTTAAATGGTTAACGGTAAATTCCCCTACTATATACGGTGAAAAACTGTATTGGTCATTAATTTTACGGTAGTATACCGTTTTTGGAAGTGAAAATGTAGTATAATTTACAGTGAATAACCGTAAATTGACATTCTCAGAATTCTCTGCGTTACATTTCAAATTGGATGTTTTTTTGTTGAAATAACTCTTTTTAGTTTTTTTTTATCAGTTTTGTTTTTTAGGGTTGAAATTTGATGTTTTTTTGTTGAAATAACTATGTTTCTTTTTAGTTTTTTCTTATCAGTTTTGTATATTAGGGTTGTGTGTTACACCTAATGTTGTTGAATGTTTATTGCATTATTTCAGTTTCATGTGTGTTACCATGATGGTGTTTAGTGTTTGTGTGAATGACACTGTGCACCTTCTATATATGTTATTATTTAAAAGCTGCTTGTGATGGGCTTTGGTTCATCATGTGACTTTCTCATCACCACCTGCATTTGGTGGTTATCAGTGTATTACAAAGGTACAAAACAGATTTCAGTACTTCAGTAAGGTTAGTATATTAACATTATATCAGTTAATGCAATTACGGTATTTAACTGTAAGTTTAAGTTAAAACCGTAAAACCTAAAACGTTGCTACCGTATTTTTTACGGTAAAATTCCGGCAACCACAGCTGCCGGTTTTTTACCGTAAATTTTACGGATTTTTTTTTACAGTGTATCTGTTGTCATTTCTGTAATTGTGCACTGGATGAGCCACCATAAGAACATGCTGAAGCTGCTGTGCAGTGCTGACTCTGATGACTTGATCACTGTGTAATGTATAAGTTGACGAGGCATTGCATGAGATTTCATGTGTGTGCTATTAACGCTGTCTAACTGAGCTAAACACACGGGAAAGCAAAGATAGCTTCACACAACTGCTTCATCATGACTTCATGCAGATACTGTACATATATGCATAACTTCAATCAAATGATGTTTCTGATAATATTTTGTAATTAAAAAAATGCTAAATCAATTTGGATGTATTTATTAGCATTTTGATAAAGTGTATTCACACACACTTCATCTAAATAAATTTATTTATTTTTAGTTTATATATAATTCGTCTATATATAATTCTATAATCATTTTTTATATTTGGTTATTATTATTATCATTATCATCATTTGCATATTATTGCATGCTATGTTTTAATATAATTGTAATAGTTGCATTATTACAATAAATATTAGCACCATTAGTATTTGTTGTATTACTTGTTAAATTCTTTTCTTTTGTAGTATTTATATATTATTTAAATATTTAATGTTATATTATTACATATTATATGTGTGAATTTATTACCATGTATTTTTTTGAATATTTTTATTATAAAATTAACTATTAGCACCCATTATTATTGTATTGTAATATTTATTTAATTATATTCTTATATCTAAGGTAATAATATGTGACCTTACATGTCTTAAGGACATGTATATTTGTAGCATTAGCCAAAAAAAAAACATTTTTAGTTTTGGATCTGTTTTTAGTTGTTTTAATACTACAATTGATTGCTTCTGTTGTCCTCATTTGTAAGTCGCTTTGGATAAAAGCGTCTGCTAAATGACTAAATAAAAATAATTATTTGTACATTTTTGGTTATTATGCGTTTGCAATAGTTTTGTCATCTTTTCATAGTTGTGTACGCTTTTCCTAATCAGTGAGCGAGCGCTGCGCGTGCTCGACTCACCTCGGGCTCGCGCAGCTCGTGCACTTGACTTAAAAACTTCTCCGCGTGCGATTGCAGAGCGCGCACGAGACACGACACATAAATCACGGGCTCCTGCTCCGGTTCCCGAGTCAGAACCACCGCGAAACATGGACGACTTAGGTGAGTATGAGCCGCTTTGACGTTTGACATCGGATCATCGCGAAAGGAGAAGTTTGACGCGACGCTAGAGCGCTGGATTGACGCTGTAGAAGCGGATGGAGCGCGGAGCCGCTGCCAACGTCAGCGCGACTGCAGCAACACGCTCGCTCGCGCCGCTGGACGCCTGTTTAAAGCTGCTCTTTATGCGTTATATTCATGTATTCCAGCTGGTTGTGTGTTGTGTGTTGATGCTGCAGTGTTGCAGGACTCCGGTTGATTCATTCTTTACAGCCGCTTCCCTCGCAACACTGTGTGATTAATATCAGACCCTTACTAGCGCAAAACCGCGTTGAGCTTTACTTTTGTCCTTAAATGCAGAAGTGTAGAGCATTCTTTTGTTGCTAATTATTGTGCATAGTTCCCGTCTGGTTGATTTTTAGTGCAGCTTCTGCAATGTGTCAACAAAACAACAATCTGTCATTTTGCACCCGACCTCAAAACTTCACAAATACGCACCTAAAACTTTCTGTTGGTTTTGATGGTGTGCATGTGATTGCATTGCCTTTACTGGAGGAATCGGCACACATGGTTTGCCAGGACACTTTTATTTCAAAACCAGTAGTTATTAATGTTGGCAATTAACTAGTAGTGGTGGCGTACTGTAAGACCGTTGATTCCATAATCTTCAGCTTGATGTTGTAACTTGTTGACTTGTTGCCCAAGGCAATGAGAAAACGAGCCTAATCTAACTCCTCTCAGTATTACTGCCTTGAGGCTGTTGAGTGGAGTTTTCATGAGTGACACGTTGTTTAGTGAAGTTATTTTCGTTCATCTCAAGCATTTGTTTAGACATGAATGTGGGAGCAGGGTCAGAAATTAACCAGGACTGGCGGCTGAAATGCCAAAATTAAACTAACAAAATGACCTTAGATATGGTGCATTCCTCTTTTTATTTGATATGGAATGGATAGTGCTGGGCGGTATGACCAAAAATTTATATCACGGTATTTTTCAAAATTATACCGGTTTCACGGTACATGACGGTATTTTTTTTTTCATGCATGACCGGGTGTTAACCATATTTTCTACTGATTGAGAGAGGAAATACTGCAGTATATTGACTTAGAATGCCCTATTTTACTGTCATGATGAGTGAATATTGTCAAAAAATACCACACTAAACCGTGACTAAACACGACCCACCCCTACTCATTTATTGACGAGTCGGCTGCGGTGCGGCCAACTGAATGCGGTGCTTCTCTGCCTCTCACTGCACAGAACAGACGCCGAGAGATTGACGCTTCTCCGGGAAAGTCAGACCTCGCGTTCGTGGGACATGCTCGTGTGTGTGAGACGCGGGGGCTGATGGCAGGGGGCGGTGGATATTTGTGGCGGTCAATGTGGATATTGTGGATGAGTTCTTCTGTGTCATCACGTTCTATTAGTTCTACAGCTTCAGTTTCGGAACTTTCACGCTTAGTAACACATACAGCTGTTCCCTCACCACAGTGCAACAGTTAAAAGAGACCCCTTTCAAACAGTGTCGCGTTCCGAACATTATTTAAACGACACCGGTATTGCGGTATTTTAAAAATTAATATCATAACAAAAATAAACACCGGTATTCGGTATGAAACGGTATACCGCCCAGCACTATGTGTGGACTCTTTTTGACTAATTTAATTACATTTTTATCTAGGCTTGTCAAGTGTTGCCTTTAGTTCACTTTGTTAGAAATTAGTTTGAAAGGACTAAGTTTGACATTCATGGACAGCAATGAAAAAATGCACTCATAAATGTAAAAGTTGCCATTGAAAATGAATATTGTCCCTTAAGTTAATTTCTGATGCTACGTGGGGAGTAAACCAGTAAACGTGTATTTAGTGTTGTACTTCAACTTTACACATCAGATTAGACTGTTGTATGTTAGATACCAGTCTTGCAAAAAGCATGTATATTGAGATTTTTATCATAGCTAGAGGGAATGCTAGCAAGATGTCTTTATTGACGAAAGCTACGTGCATTGGTTTTTCTAGGTTTGAATGGATTCAATCCAACTACAGGTTCTGAATGAAATGTGTAATTCCCTTAACATTGTCAGAGACCATATTTTTTTGCAATGGTTTTGTTATTTGAAGGAATAAGGACATAAATTATTTAAGTATTTAAGGGAATAAAGCCAAAGAAAGAAAAACTCTAAAAGAACTAGAATTATGCAAATATGCAAAATAGTTTTATTTTAAAATATGCACACATTCTCTCTTAATCGCATGCCTAATTTGTCAAAAAGTACTTCATTAGCCTTATATTTCTTGTCTCATTGCATTCTGTTATGAATTACATGAATCATGTAAATTATAGCCTATATTTTCAATTCAAAATCTGACAGAACATCAAGAAGTTTGCATCACTGGATATTACTGTCAGTCGTTTAACATATTGTAAAACAGTTGTCAATTTTCAAATGTTTAGTTACATCTTACTTCGCTCTCTTTCATGGTTAAAACTGGAATTAATTGTTAGCTTATGTCAATGGTAAAGCATGAAGAATGTCAAATATTGAACATTTGGCCATTTCTAATTATTGACGGGTGGAAATGTCTATTCTGGTTATGGCCCTATGCAAGTATGCAACCTCAAATGCTTCACAAGCTCGATTTTGTGCCATTGTTGCATTCTGAAATGCATCAGACCATAATTCATAACTCAACAGAAGTAGCCTATGCATTGCGTTCTCAACATGGCTCAACATTTAGGCTGATGAAAACTGTCCGATGCATTGATTTAACAAATGCTATTTAACAGATTTTAAGATCTGCACCACTGTCTTTATTAATCAAACAGAAATTTCCATCCGGCTTCGCTTAACTGGATATTTTTTCCCAGATTGAGGTTTTTACACAACAACTTTTTATTGCATGTAGATGTACTGTAGCTATTGTCTCATGCCCAGTGTGTTTCACTAGAGCAGGTTTGGGTGTCGTATTGCAACTAAAGAGTCTTGCATGAGCTAATCGTCATGTGATTTTAGACAGAATTTATTTTTTTCATGAAATGAGTCAAGATGCTGGGCAAAGCTTCAGTCTTTCAAACACACAAACCTATATTTAACAGTGATATGTGTCGTCCTGACTGCGCTTTAGTGTCCGTCTCGTCTGTTCTCTTACTGATCACAGGAGCTGTCTAAACTCTAATACAGATTGGCATAAGTGACTTTTCATTGCAAGACTTTGCTGAAATTTGATTATACTATTGGGTCATTCTCTGCCAAATCATCCAAATTTCAGAAACTTCCCTGGCAAAAATCTTGGGGTTTGTTAATGTGTACAATTTAATGATTTACTCATGAAGCCACATTAAGAGTCCAGTATGTCTGGAACTGAACCACATGGGGCCTAAAAATGAAGATACAGTAGCAAAAGGAAAGCTTGTTAAGAGCCAGCATCCAAAAGGATATTGAGACTTAAATTAGTTTTCCCCATCCAATTAGGTTCCAAATCTATGGTGAAAATGATCATTTTGACCCACAAAATAGTGGATTATTCTGTAAATATACATCCATGACATTTAATATTTTGGCTTTCATCACTATTTATATTTGTCTTTCTAATAATTTACTAATGGAGCCACATTGAAATCCCAGTATCTCTGGAATCAAACCAAACGGGGTCTTAAAAATGAAGATATCAAAAGTTAGGTATGGTAAGAACCAACATCCAAAAGGATATTACGATATCTTTTATACTTTTTTGAGTTACAAGCATTCAGTGCTTTTTTCCATTTTTGAACCGCCACCATTGGCATATAATGCAACAAGGATTGCTAAAGTCAATGTATTTTAGTAATAGACTTGACAATCTCTATGTAAAAATAAAATAATGATACTGCCATCTTTCTAAAGTCATTTTCCCCTTCCTGCAATTTGGTTCCAAATCTCGGGTGAAAATTGTCATTTTGACCCACAAAATAGGGAATTACTCCGTAAATATCATCCATGACATTTAATATTTTGGCTTTCTTCTTCATGTATGTAGATTTGCATCACAATCTGATTCCAAAACCATTTCAAGTGGATCTCTGCACAAATATTCAGCAGCGATGGAGATGTGCGGATCTTTCTTGTTGAGTTCAGTTGCTTTTGTTCTGTGCAAACTGTGCACAATAAGACCAAGAGTGTGCATGAAGAAAGTAAATGGTCTCCTGTTGACTTCAGTGCACTTTCACCTCATCTCTTCAGGCCTGCATCGACTGTGTCCTAAATGGTACACAAACAGTGGTGTCTTTCTCTTCGGCAGTGTAGCGTAGATCGAGGCAGGCATTGAGGTCGCAGGTGTGAGTAGCCAGGCCTCTCCTGTAACCATAAGCCTGCATTGTGGGCTGTGGAGGACCGCTTGAACCTAAAAAAACCTGTACGCCAGCGTCCTTTGCAGTGTATTGTGCCCTGAGACAGTTAATGTGACGTGCTTAAACAAACAAATCTGTCTGTGTGTGTCTCTTATTGCATTTTTTAAAAGTTTCATGTATACACGACAGTTTTCAAAGTGATTCGCGTTTACATAAATCTACGAAAACGGCCAAAGACGCTGTATTACGTATGCCAGGCCAGTAGTTGGCGCTGTCACCTTGTTAGTAAACAGTACCTGTTGCC
>NW_015660499.1:1127981-1134982 GCF_001515625.1 Sinocyclocheilus rhinocerous | reverse complement strand
AAAAGGCCGTTGTCGTGTAAACGAACAGGCAAAACGCATAAAAAGTTTCCAGTTTTTGGCTGAAAACGTTGTCGTGTAAACGGCCCCTTAGTGTAGAGAAGTCTGATTCATTGTAGCTAATCAGATTACACTACCGTTCAAATATTAGGAGTATTTACACATTTTTTTTACATTTTTTTTTTTTTACATTTTTTGAAAGTAGTCTTATATGCTCAACAAGGCTGCATTTATTTGATAAAAAATATGATTTGATATTAAAATTATTTTTGTTTGAATATATATTAAAATGTAATTTATTCCTGTGATCAAAGCTGAATTTTCAGCATCGTTACTTCAGTCTTCAGTGTCACATGATCCTTCAGAAATCAGTCTAATATATGATTTGCTGCTTCTTATTACTATCAATGTTGAAAACAGCTTCATATTTTTGTGGAAACAGTGAAACATTGCTTTTCAAATTCTTTGATGAATAGAACGTTCAGAAGAACAGCATTTATGTAAAATAGAATCTTTTGTAATTTAATACATCCTTGCTGAATTGCTATTCATTTTTCAAAATACTAACCCCAAACATTTAAACGGTAATGCATGTACATTAGTGTAAGTGTACATTGTTACATTACACAGCTACTTACTAAATAAATAACTAAAAAGCCATAAAACACAGGAGAGCTGAAAGAGTGCTGAGGTTCTGCTGTTCACTTGTGTGTTTATGATCGCCAGGCAACTGCACAAAAACACAAACGGACAGAATTAGATGCACACAAGTAATTTATTATAGCAGTGTCGAGTGTGTGGTGAAATTTGGACTGATCTTTAATACTGATTGTGTACTGATAAAATGTAAAATGCAAAAGATACGTCTAAAATGTATCTGGACATAGATGCATCTAAGATGAGAAATGCATTTCTTTATTTAGTTTATTTGCCTGGGCGTTCTAGCTAAATTATGTCTTGATATTTTTCAGTGTTTGGGACATGTAATAGCCGTTTTCACTGTTTCCACAAAAATATGAAGCATCACAAGTGCTTTCAACATTGATAATAATCAGAAATGTTCCTTGAGCAGTAAATCAGCATATTAGAATGATTTCTGAAGGATCATGTGACACTGAAGACTGATGCTGAAAATTCAGCTTTGATCACAGGAATAAATTACATTTTAAAATATATTCAAATAGAAAACAGTTCTTTTAAGTTGTAAAAATATTTGACAATATTACTGTTTTTACTGTATTTATGATTATGTTCTCAAACGTTTAAATGTTCTTAAACACTGAATATGTATTTGTCCAGTAATTGGGTTAAAGAGTGAGCTGTCATTCGGTTTTAGTTCAAGCTCGATGATAATAGTCTCTATGATCAAGGCCTGGATGTTTAACCTGGTCCACCCTTGTGTGCACAAGATGACATTTATCTAAATGATCTGGTGAGAATCAGAAAGGATTGCGTGTAATTAAGCATTCTTTTATGTCTGACCTAAACCAGCTCAGACGCTCTGTGAGTTTGCTGATGTTTGTAGGGCTAAACTGTGATATGCTGTTGTACATAGTGTGAAATTGTGGTGTACGAGCACATTAGCACTCAACCGTTGAGTTCGCTGCATGCATTAAGATGCAACACTGTGGTTTGGTGATGTGCTGTATGTGAGTTAAAGAAAGCTCACCTAAAAAAAGAAAGTTCCTCATTTACTCACGCTTGAGTTTTATTTTTGTCTGTGAAACACAAAATGAGATGTTTAGCAAAATGTCTAAGCATCTCATTTCCATATGATGAGAGTGCATGGTGATTTCTGAAAAGGACAAAAATATGGAAGCATGTTTTTTCTGAGTTTGATTCTTGCCGTTTTTTGTTGTTGTTGTTGTTTTGTTTCACACACACACACAATTGCAATTTTTTTTAGTGCTGTCAAATAGTGCATCCAAAATAAAAGTTTTCTTGACATAATATATGTGTGTACTGTGTATATTTATTATGTATATGTAAATGCACGCACATACAGTATATACTTTTGAAAATATTTACATGTATTTACACGTGTATATATTTATATTCTATAATTTAATTTAAATATATTTAATATATAAACAACATTTTTCTTAAATATATACATGCATGTGTGTGTATTTATATATACATAGGCCTAATAAATATACACAGTACACATACATATATTATGTAAACAAAAACTTTTTTGGATGCGATTAATCGCGATTAATCGTTTGACGGCACTAGATTTTTTTAATCTAACAATTGACTTTTCTCACAATTGCGAGTTTATTTTCACAATTCAGAGTTGCAATTTGAGTTTTATCTTGCAGTTCTAAGGAAAAGCGTTAGAATTACTGTTACAATTACAGGCACCATTTTAAAGCAGACTAATGTGGATGAGTTAAAATGACTGTTTGAACTTCACTTGGTGACTGTTAGTCACATTGCAAACGCTCTAGCAACGGTTCCTTTTCTGGGAAAGAGCGTTTGGTTGTGATGTGTAAACACTGAGTGTTTGGTGAGTGGTGAAACGCTCCAACCTGAACACACACACACAGGCTTCATGGTGAAATGCACAGGTCCAAACTGTGACACATTTGTATGTGTTATGGTGAGAGAATGTGATCATGTGATCTTCCTCGTATAGCTTTATTCTGTGTTTTTGTGCTGTGAATAGCTGTGACTTTCAGACTCGGATTAACTTGAATTTATCAAGAGCATCACCTATTTGCAAGGCAGATACGGTCACAACACATAGCTGAACACTTTCTCACAGCTGAAAGCTTATCTTGTCTTGTCGTGAATACCACATACTGTGTTGCGATAAACAATAGGTTTTGTGTTTGAGATGCCATACTGAGCAATTAATTGAGTTAAGTCTTTTTCTCAATTTCTCATTTGATACATTTATTATTTTAAGTAATGTTGTAAGGCAAGATAGATAAAGTAGAAAAAATAATGTACATTATTTATTGAAAAGTAAAAATATATGTGTATATTTATAAATTTTCTCCTTAAATGTTCTATTTATTTTTTTCTCCTGTAATATTATATTTTATTTTATTTTATTTTATTTTATTTTATTTTATTTTGTTTTGTTTTGTCGTGTATTTTATTTTGTTCTGTTCTGTTTTTGTTGTTGTTGTGTTGTTGTTTTTTTGTTTTATTTTGTTTTGTTTTGTATTTATTTATTTGTTTTGTATTTTATTTTGTAATTTTTATTATATTTTATTTTATTTTGTCAATCTTTTTCTTTTCTTTTATATTTTGTATTTATTTTGTACTTTTTATTTTATTTCATTTTATTTTATGAAAGAAAATGAGAAATGTGAAAAAGAGAAAATCAAGAAAATGTTTAAGTCTCCATTAACCAAAATTCCTTTTTAGGAGTTAAAATCACAATCACAGTGGCCAGTAACAACTTAGTCATGTTTTTAGATAAGTCAGAAGAGCTGTGTTGTCGTCTGCCGATGTTCAGGATGGATCTTTTTTGTTCTTCGGCTCAGAGTCACTGTCTGTCTGTGTGTGTGTTCACTTCCTCCGTATGACCACATCTGTGTCATCAGCTGCATTGCTTCATCATTGGTTTATGGTTAATTTCAAGATTTTTTGACCACAAGTAACACAAATGTACCGTAGCCTGCAGCAGATTCTTCTCATGAGAAGGCTATCATTTTCGATGAACTGTGACTTATACTGTAACTCTCAGGTTATTAATGAGATGGTCCGCTTGTATAAATAGCAGTTTGATAATGATACTGGACTGTCGCTCTCTCTTTCTGTCTGTGTGTTTGACTCAGAGCTGGTAATTGGTCCCACATGGCGTCTCTCTGACAGAATCATAATTAAAAAACACACAGCCTTAAATATAGAGGAGCCAGAGGACACGATCTCCACCGAGGAACAGCACTTTTCATGCTTTCACTCCCCATATGCAGCTTTTAAGTAATTAACAGGCCAACCTTGAATGTTTGCTCAATTAATATGTCACATACTGTAAGTAATACACTGTCATTTTGGTGTATCTATATATATATTTATTCTTAAGCGCATTATAATTAATTAATTTAAGTGATTGCTGGAGCAGTTATCAGTAGTTCATACAGTGAATTGTTTAAAAATGATTGTATTTTCAAAATATTTTAGCTTATAGTCAATAAAATGCATCCCTTTTATTGCGCATTCCAAGTAATTTCAATCAAACTGCAGTTGGGTTGTTTTCATTAAGTAATAATAACTTAGGCCATGTCCACACGTACATGGGTATTTTTATAAACAGAGTTTTTCCTCCTTCCGTTTTAAAAAAAATCTCAGTCCACATGAAAACGCAAACGCATGCTATGAAGCACTGTCAAGAGCATGCCAAACCAACAGGTGGCGATATAATCTCAACCGGAATCAGAACTCCGCAATCAGAAGCCTGAAAAAGTCTCCAGTAGGCGGAGATAACAGCGCAGGCTCCGACGTCACAAGCCAAAAACTCCGGTTTCGCTGTCTACACGATAACACTGCAACCGGAGTTTTTGAAGATCTTCACCCTGGCAGGCGTTTTCAAAAATGTTCGGTTTCAGTGAACTGGTGCTGCGTTTGCGTGTGGAACGAACGGCCTAACCGCGTAGAAAAAGAAAAAATGTGGACAGGGCCTTAAACAAATACAGGTTATTTACAAAATTAAAGTTCATTGAAAGTATGTGTTTTTTTTATTTTTTTATTTTTTTTTCATATTAAAAGTTTGTTTTATACCAAAAGCAGATAACTCCAACAGTCGTTTTTTGGCAAAAGCAGATAACTCCACATTTCATGTTTTAGTTTAAAAAAAACACTCATTTAATCTTTGTAATCTCCTCAGATGACAATGTAGATGCCTGTCAAACGTTGTTGACACGGAGCTTTTCCCTCATCATTGTAACACGCTGCTTTTGCAAAGTTCCGTGAAAACGTTTCAGCTTTTATTTTCCTTTTTCGCCCTGAAGAAGATATCACAGGTTCATCAAGTTTGTCGAAATGATCCATCCTCGATCACTTTAAGTCAGCTTTGACGAAACTCCTCTCAGCTAGCATGTCTTTTCAAAGTGAAAGCCTTGTCACCTGACCTGAATACAGCGCGCTGATTCGCTAAAAATGGTTGAACATAAAAATGTTCAAAAAAACAAGGGCGCTTGTGGGTTCTGCAGTAAAACGTGAACTCACGATGCCTTGAAAGTGGACAAAACCATCTTTTTTGATAAAACGTGTTTAGGGTTCAGATCGCGCTATATGTGGAGAATAATGCACGGCAGTCAGCTTATAGGTTTTTGCAAATGAACTCTTCATATATTATAGCCTATATACAGTATGCATATTTATATATTTTTATTTTATATTATATTATAAAATAAAAATATAAATATGCATACTGTATATATGAGTTATATATTTGTGTGTGTATATGTTTATGTGTGTGTGTGTATGTGTATATATATGTGAATTAAATTAACATCTTATAATGTCAATATAATGCACTGATTGTGAATAGAAGCATCCGTTTTTTTATAAGCAGCTTCAACATTCTGCTTCATGTCTGTTTTGGTGTTTTTGTGTGATTTATCCCTGTCAGTCACTTTGTTGCCTCACTACGTTTGCTCTGTTGTGATGGAAAAACAGATTGTGTCATTTCCTTACTGTGTAATCGTGATACTCTCCCTCATTCTTGCAGGGTTGACATCTGTGTCACATGTCGAGAACAGAATGCTCGAGAATTTAGGGTTATTAATGTTTTACTCCCTCGGCTCTATCAGGTTTTACGGCATGGGATGTATTTCATCGGCTCTCCGTGGCAGGGTTTAGGATTGGAGACTCTTATTTTAGCGTGGGGGTCTTGGGTCTCCCTCCTTGGCTCGACCACCCCGGTCTGAAGGTCAGGACTTCAGAGTCGAGAACTCTATATTTCACTCTCAAAAATGACCAACATCAGATTCTTTAGGTTTGATCTGTCTGTGCAGATTGAGTTTCCTGCAGTTAAGACCGGAGTGAGTTGTCAGTCATTTCTAGGTCAGCTGTTTTATCTCTTTGGGTGCATAAGGTGTTTCCTGCACTTCTACTCATTGACCAGAAGGGGACGTACAAGTATACATGTGAATGGAGATGGATGGATTATGAAATAGGCAAAATAACGAGCCCTTAAGGCAAAGAAATAGCAGTTCTTGGCACCCTAGACTCGTATTTCCAGCTTTGTTTATTACCGCTCAGATTTAATGACCTATGAGGTATGAATGTGGTGGACTGTGAAATGATGCGTTATAAAATAGTTCCGTTTTCTATTATTCAACATTTTTTGCAATGCATAGTCACTGTTTTCCCCTAATAATCCCAGTCCGTTGAGTGATTCCTTCTCTTCTTACCACTGTTTGAATGTTTTAAACGTTAAACAAGAGCTGTTCACTGTTTATAGACGTTCGTGCCAGAGTAGGTTGTGTCAGGGTGAAGTTATGCTGCAGTTATATTTGCATTGGCAGTGCATTTCAGTGTAACATGCCAAAATATAAGTTACTCAATACAAATTTCTCAAATAAAACAAACTATCCTCTCTGGGATGTGGTCTTTTTTTTTTAGATTAGGAATGATAGAAAAACCTATTATGGTGTAATTGTTTGTAATCATGATGCAATGTTTAATGTCATTTCATGTTTTGTAGTTGCAACAACATAGAGATGGGTGATACCACAAAAATCTTATATTCACGATATGAGTAATTTTATGTCATTGTAACAATATACATAGTTATTTTTGGTGTTTTGTTTTACCGTTATTATGAAAAATAATAACAAAGATTGAAATAACAAACTATGTCATGTATAGTATTAGAAAGACCCACATGAAGAAAGATAGAAATAAACAGTGCTTTAATTTTTTTCAGGTGCAGTTGGACTATTTAACAGTAGCGATGTAGAAATACTACAGAAATTTTTCTTTATCACTGTGACAATTTTAAGTAGTACTGCACTGTATGTGTGTGTATATATATATATATA